>NW_022990332.1:0-30083 GCF_902827175.1 Gymnodraco acuticeps
TTGCTCGCAAAAAATCGCCAAGCTTCAGACACGCCCAGCTTCAAGATCTTTTGATGCCTGTAGTGTAGACGGGCCGTTAGGCCTACCTTTGATGATAAATCACTGAAACACAAAGTCCATCCTCCTGTCCTTTTGGATGAAGCACATGCGGGTCATGCAGCTGATCCTTTGCCACTCCAGTTTATCATTGGAACTCAATCTTGAAAATGACTCGGTTAATAATTTCGCAACGATGTCATCACTATCACTGAAGTGAGCCATCATGAACGAACTTATGCTAATCATAAATCTATCGATCATAAATCTATCGATTAGATTTATGATTCTAAAATAATAAAAGTAGGGTAGACATGTGGATATTATCCGGCTGAACAAAACGTGCATTTATCAAACAGGTTCGTTTTCCACAGACCTTATTTCGAGATATTTTCTAAAACCCTCTGGAGAAATCCCACTGCTTTCTGTCGAGGGAATCTCGTTGAGTTACTATAGCTGGCCCTCTGTGAATGTAGAGAGGGACCAACAAGCCCTCCCGTCTTCACATAACTCGCAGAGACGGCATTTAACCCTTCACATTCCAACAGAAACTGAACAGGCAGATTCGAAGGATTTATTTCTTTGGAAATATTATTTTAAATACAATTAAATCAAGTTATTTTGGTAAAACTAATGAAAAATGTAACAACAAAAAAATATTTTTAAAAAAACGTTTTTTTTTAATGTTTTCAAATATTATTTTTTAGAATATCTTAGGCCCTCACAGAGCCTATAGGGCCCTCACAGAGCCTAGAGGGCCTTCACAGAGCCTAGAGGGCCCCGCACAGAGCCTAGAGGGCCCTCACAGAGCCTAGAGGGCCCTCACGGAGCCTAGAGGGCCTTCACAGAGCCTAGAGGGCCCGCACAGAGCCTAGAGGGCCCTCACGGAGCCTAGAGGGCCCTCACGGAGCCTAGAGGGCCCTCACAGAGCCTATAGGGCCCTCACAGAGCCTAGAGGGCCCTCACGGAGCCTAGAGGGCCCTCACAGAGCCTATAGGGCCCTCACAGAGCCTAGAGGGCCTTCACGGAGCCTAGAGGGCCCTCACGGAGCCTAGAGGGCCCTCACAGAGCCTATAGGGCCCTCACAGAGCCTAGAGGGCCTTCACAGAGCCTAGAGGGCCCTCACGGAGCCTAGAGGGCCCTCACGGAGCCTATAGGGCCCTCACGGAGCCTAGAGGGCCTTCACAGAGCCTATAGGGCCCTCACAGAGCCTAGAGGGCCCTCACAGAGCCTATAGGGCCCTCACAGAGCCTAGAGGGCCTTCACAGAGCCTAGAGGGCCCTCACGGAGCCTAGAGGGCCCTCACAGAGCCTAGAGGGCCCTCACAGAGCCTAGAGGGCCCTCACAGAGCCTATAGGGCCCTCACAGAGCCTAGAGGCCTTCACAGAGCCTAGAGGGCCTCAGGCCTAGAGGGCCCTCACGGAGCTAGAGGGCCTTCACAGAGCCTAGAGGGCCCTCACGGAGCCTAGAGGGCCCTCACGGAGCCTAGAGGGCCCGCACAGAGCCTAGAGGGCCCGCACAGAGCCTAGAGGGCCCTCACTGAGCCTAGAGGGCCCTGACAGAGCCTAGAGGGCCCTCACAGAGCCTAGAGGACCCTGACGGCTCGCCACTGCGAGGCATCAACCTCCAAAACCCTTTGAGGGCTACAAGAAACGAGGTGAGAAGCCTACAAGATGGAAGCTGGTCAGATAACGAGTAAATGAAAACAGAATGAGGCGGAGAAGTGTGTGTGTGTGTGTGTGTGTGTGTGTGTGTGTGAGAGAGAGAGAGAGAGAGAGAGAGTGTGATTAAAATAGCCCAATTGCTTTTACAATAGATAAACATTGGATGTGTTTAATTGAATAGTAAGGGCGTTAACGTTAGTGGCAGGTTGTGTGTGAGAGAGAGAATAAATAAAAACAGCCCAATATGTATTTTTTCCGCATATTTAGCAACTTCCCGCAATTTCACCCATAAAATCACATAAACCGCATGTTTGGCGCATAATCAAGGATTTTAGCCCGCGTTTTTCTGGAGGGTCTAATTTGTTGTTTGAAGCCAGACTATAGAGAGGCGAAGTCCCTCCCCTTCCGGTGGGACTCAAGGGACCTTATCGGAAACAGTTTGTATTGAAGTCAATGGAGAGAGAAAACATATCTTCCGATCCCGTTCCGATCATAATTTCATTCATGGCACAATTCAAACGGGATCAAAAGATAATCTTTCTCTCTCCATTGACTTCATACTTTTTCCTAAATAAGGTCCCATGGAGGAAGGGGAGGGGCTTCGCCTCTATGAGGAAAATGAACTGCACCATGGAGCATTAACCTTCTCATTGCCTCTATCAGTCAGCTGTTCTATTTCGTATAAGGCTTCGCCCTCTAAGGCTATCGCTATTGGGTAATCCCTCTGCACGTGTGCAGCACTGACAGACTTAATCCACGCCCATCTATGACGTGGGCCCCACCTACGGACTCACTTCCGTATAAATAGGAAGTACCAGAGATGGGGACTCGAGTCTGTGACTCGGACTCGAGTCGCACTTAAGTCGCACACACAGAGACTTCAGACTTGACTTGGACTCCTGCTCAAAAGACTTCGGACTCGACTTGGACTCGTGTTTTGGGACTCGTGAACAATCATTGTGTTTTCTATTTTTGGCGTATTAAAGGTGGGGTAGGTAAGTTTGAGAAACCGGCTCGAGATCGCTAGAATTTGGAAATACACAACCGGAGAAAATCTGCCACTTCCTCACAGAGCCCCTCCTCCAACACACACGAACGCGCACATGACCAATGAGGGCACGAGATACGTTTGTGCCCCGATGGGAGGCTGACAGGCAGGTAGGCCATCCAGTTACTTTAGCCGGGCCGGCTATCGGGATGTTAAGAGCATTCCATGGAATATAACAACAAGTGTATCTCGAGCCGGTTTCTCAAACTTACCTACCCCACCTTTAACATTAACATCATGGTAACACCATGGCGACCGGCGGCACACCTGCAGCTGTACCGCTTGTAATTAGGTTCAACTATAAACACTTCGAACAAAACGCCGGCGGCACCAACAAAAGGAGCGCACACTGCAAAGTCTGCAATATTAAAATCAAGGATGCTGGTGCAACAACTTCAAATGTCATCAGGCACTTGAAAACTCACCCGGAGAGGTCAGTCACATTAACGCATATGGACGGTTAGCAAACATGTTTAGCTCAGCATCAGCTATGTAATGTTAACTTAGCTTGCTACTAGCTTTGTAACTGAATATTTGAAAAGATGAGTGAATGTTTGCTTGTCACACTTGTTTGCGTTGAGTGGCGTTGACATCCAACTCTTGACATGACATAAAAAAGGTCGGTAACGTTAATCATTACGTTCCGCTGCCACCATCTACTGGCTAACGTTAAACGTAGAAAAATACATAGTTACATACATAAATACATCTGTCGGTTTATAGGCAGGTTACAGGTTTATTGTTGACCACGTAACGTTAATGTTACAGGTTTATCAGGTTACCATTACACTGGGTTTGAGTGAGAGGATAGAGGAATATGTTTATTTATAGTAGACTTAAAAGATGTCATTAGAACCCAGTGTAATTAAACAATACGGTTGCAGAGGTCAAACTGGCCAAATGGCTAGCCTAGCCGAATGTTGAAATGTTACCAGCCACTCAATAGATTGCCATTGTTATTGTTGGCTGGTGCGTGCAACATACAGAACCAGCCACTTGCATGATTTACCAGCATCTGGCTGGTAAATGGTGTTAATGGTAGATATCTCTTTTGGAACAGGTCATGTTTTAATATCACCACTTCAGTAGATTTCAGATAATATTGCAGCAATAGTTTTTTAGTTGCAAATGGCACAGAACAAATGTTTACTTTGAAGTACTTTTAACACAGTTTCCCTGCGGGGGATTAATAAAGTATTTGTGATACTGATTTGTGATTCTGAAGTGTTTTGCTTATAAGTTGTTTGCATTTAGCTAAAGTGTGATGTTTGTCCTCACATTGCAATAGCCTGTTTAAAGTGATCATATAACAACTAATCAGTACTGATACTGTATGCTAATAGATATAGGAGTGATAATAATACAGTCAATGCTTTGAATGTCTTAGATATAGCTGTGCAGTATTCTTAACAGACTGGATAGCAGCAGACAATAGAAGGCTTATTACAACCAGAGGAGACATGAGACTTTTATTTGTTAGAGACTTGAGACTTGACTTGGACTCGTGACCAAAGACTTGAGACTTGACTTGGACTCGTGACCAAAGACTTGAGACTTGACTTGGACTCGTGACCAAAGACTTGAGACTTGACTTGGACTTGCAAAAAAAGACTTGTGAACATCTCTGGGAAGTAGTCCCTACAATCTGCTCCCACTTTTCTTCAGCACTCCGTTGCAGAAGCACTGTACAGGCACAAGCTCTTTTCAGAGCTGTTCACTAGAAAGCAAACATTTCCCCCTGGCCCCATCCTCCTTCTCCTCCGGACGGGGGAGACAGGGCGGGGCTCGGTGTTAGCCGACATATGAGTTACGACCGGCTGTGGCTGGCTCGCTCCAGGGAGGAAGCGGCTTTACACAGACGATACAGGTGAGTCCTGCCGGGGATTGGAGCATGCACACGCGGCTCTCACTCCCCAGGTGTCGTGCACTCATTGTGTCCGTCTCCCTCTGGCCCACAGACAGCGGAGAGCGAACGCTCTCGCGGCTGCGGCCGGGGATGATTGGCGGTGTCGGCCCGGCAGCCGAGCCTATAGGTTCGGCTGCCGGGCTGACACCGGGTCACCGGGTCCCTCTATCCGCCATCTCGGCTCTGCCGTATAGGCGGTATTCTCCAGGAACTCCCGGAGATCATCGGAAAGGCAGCCGCCTAATGAGACCTCCCCGTTCCCCCGGTTCAGGAGAGCTCTCCTCCGGATGACATAAGCGGCTGCCTCACAGCCTGTCGGTTATTAGGCAGCAGGGCTCGCGGCACAAACCGGCTGTCTTTAAAACCTGTCGGTTGATTAGACAGCACGGGCTTGTTTCCTATGTCACAGATATGCCTCCACACACCGTTCATTTCTCAAGCGGGTTTGAGCGTGAACGCGCCTCAATGTCCGGTTTACGAGCCTTCTCCTAAACGGCGACATGATGAGAGCCGCTGTGCAATACAGCGTGTGGAGGTGCAAGAGCCGGCTGTAACCTGTCAGGCAGCAGGGCTCGTGGCGCAAGCCAGCTGTATTTAACCAGGCGGTTATTAGACAGCAGGGCTTGACGTTTAAACCTGATGCTGCTAACCTGTCGGTTAGCAGGCAGCACGGTATTTTCCTCTGTCCCAGATGTGCCTACTACACACGGTCGTAATGAGCCCAGGGCTGTTATTACGACTGTGTGAATAGCACTGCACACACCTCCGCTCAGTCCTCAGCAGGGTTGAGCGTGAACACGCCTCAATGTCCAGTTTACGAGCCTTCTCCTAAACGGAGACAGGATGAGAGCCGTGTGAGATGCAGCGTGTGGAGGCCCCTCTTGGGTTGCTTCACGGGCAACGGTGGCGAGGGCTCTGACGTGGCTCGTCACCATGACAACCACAGCACATCCAGAGCATGTCGCGCGCTCTCAGAGTATTACTCAGAGTGGCGATGCGTGTGTTCGATGGACAGATGGATAATAATAAGCAGCAAGGCCCACCGGGTAAGCCGGCTGCCCCTGACCTGTCGGTTATAGGCAGCATGGCTCGCTGCATAACCGGCTGTGTTTAAAACCTATTGGTTTTTAGGCAGCTCGGTTTTTCTCCTCTGTCCCAAACCTACCTCCTACAAACGGTCGTAGTGAGCCACGAGTGCCATTATTACAGTGAGGACAGCGCTGCACACAGCTCCGCTCATCCCTCAGGGGTGTTGAGCGTGAACGCACCTCGGTGTCCAGTTTAACACTGTAAGCAATTGCTGTTATTTTACAGCCAATTTTCAGCACTAATCTACTGGCAGCCCCCTAACCAGAATGTTACTGTGAATTATTTAATTTTTTACAGTAATGAGCTGAAATTGTTCAACAGTATGAATACTGTATAATTTCAGTGTATTGCTGGCGTCTCTGCTGCCAGTATTTTACTGTTAATTGAAAAAATACAGCAGTATACTGTATTTTATTTTTACAGTAAGAGGCTGTAAAATCATTTCACAGTATGAGTACTGTGGTATTACGGTGAAGTGCAGGCGTCTGTGAAGAGACTGCCGGCGCTTTACTGTTATTTGACAGGAAAATGTGTTACAGTGGACATAATGAGAGCCTGTGTGAAGTGCAGCGTCTGGAGGGCTCTGGCGTGGCTCGTCACCATGACAACCACAGCACATCCAGAGCAGGTTGGCGCGCTGAGTGGCGGCGCGTGTGTTCAATGGACAGATGGAAGATAATATGCAGCAAGGCTCCCCGGGTTAAGCCGGCTGCCAATAGCCTATTGGTTACTTGGCAGCATGGCTCGCTGCCTAAAGCCGGCTGGGTTTTTTAACTTATCGGTTAATAAAACAGCTGGGCTTGCTATTCAATCCGTCTACCGTAAACTTTTTGGGTTTAGGCAACACGGATATTTTCTCTGTCTCAGACGCCTCCTACCCACGGTCGTAATAAGCCCACGGAGGGCCATTATTACGCCTCGTGTGGACAGCACTGCACACACCTCCGCTCATCCCTTAGTGGTGTTGAGCGTGAACGTGCGGTTTACGAGTCTTCTCCTAAACGACGACATATTGAGAGCCGGTGTGAAATGCAGCGTCTAGAGGGCTCTGGCGTGGTTTGCCACCAACCACAGCACATCCAGAGAATGTACACCCGGCGCTATCAGAGTACTGTATGGTACTCAGGGTGGCGGCGCATGTGTCTGATGGACAGATGGATGAGCAGGCGGATGGGCAGAGGATAGTCTCTGCAGTTCGCCTCTCCCCCCCCGCAGTTCTACGGGATACAGGAAGTCCTGTCATCCCAGGAACAGTGTCTCGCGCTCCGTGCAGAGCGGCAGGAACTCTTGAGGGTTCCTCAAAGGGAAGAACATCAGGGTTTTTACTCCCGCTATTTTCTGGTCCCGAAGGAGACGGGGCGGGGGGGAATGAGACCCATCCTCGATCTGTCAGTGTCCAACAAGGGAATGGCCTTTTCCCATGCTGACGATCAAACAGGTGCTGGAGTGTTCACCAGGGAGGTTCACATCCATAGTCCTGAAGGATGCTTAGCTCCACGTAACCATCATCCCGAAACACAGCAATTTCCTGCGTTTCTCATTCCTGGCTCCACCCACTTTGTTCAAAGTGGGTGGAGACGGTTGGAGCAGCTACTCAGAATGGGGATGAGGGTTATTTTACCTGGACGACCGGCTGTGGCTGGCTCGCTCCAGGGAGGAAGCGGCTTACAGACGATACAGCTCGTATCTCATCTGTCAAACCTGGGTTTCAGTATCAACTGGGAGAAGAGCTGTCCTCGTCCCTCCCAGGTTATCTTTTTAACTGGGAGTGGAATTGAACTCAGCCCGCATGAGAGCACGACTCTCACAGCGGAGAGGGGAGGAAGTGACAGCTCTCCTCCGGCGCCTCACACCCCGCGGGGTTGTGACAGCCCTCTCCGTGATGCAGCTGTTAGACATGATATCAGCTGGTCACGTGGTGATCCCCCTGGGTCTCCTTCATAGTGAAGAGACTCCAGAGGTGGTTTATTCGCCTGTGCATCGACCCCGTGCGTCAGAGGAGACGCATGGTGTATATTCCTCCTTCCGTGGGTTTGTATTGAACCCACTGGAAACATCTCCACGTTAGTGGGGGCGCCGCTGAGCAGAGTGACGTCACACACCGCAGTGTTCACAGACGCATCTCTCGCAGGCTGAGGAACGTGCATGTCGCAGGCAGGGGGGGGGGACAGTGGCCGGGTCACATGTCTCTCCATATAAACGTGCTGGAATTACTCCAGAATTGGCTTATAGCACGGTCGAAACACATGCTGCTGCCATTTCATCTTGCCACATAGGTTTGGGGTCAGCACGGTGTTTAGTCACCCTCTGACAAAACGTTTTCTACGGGGAGCACAGAGACTCAGACCTGTGTCACACGCTTTGGCGCCTCAATGGGTTTTGGCTTAGTGTTACGCGCACTGAGTAAAGCTCCATTTGAACCTTTGGATCAGGTTCCCCTGGAGTTCTTGTCAGCCAAAGTAGCTCTGCTCTCGGCTATCACATCAGCTAAAGGGTGAGTGACTGGTCTGCTCTCTCTGTGGCTCCGTCATGTCTCCGGATCCAAGGAGATGGCAGCTCAGCTGTTTTGCGCCCTAACCCGGCTTTTATGCCAAAGGTGATCACAAGCTCTTTTAGATGGAGAGTGATACCTTTGAATGGCTTCTTTCCTCCTCAGAGGACAGAGGGTCTGAGGACAGAGGGTCTAAGGACAGAGGGTCTGAGGACAGAGTGTCTAAGGATAGAGGGTCTGAGGACAGAGGGTCTAAGGATAGAGGGTCTAAGGATAGAGGGTCTGAGGATAGAGGGTCTAAGGATAGAGGGTCTAAGGACAGAGGGTCTAAGGATAGAGGGTCTGAGGACAGAGGGTCTAAGGATAGAGGGTCTAAGGACAGAGGGTCTAAGGATAGAGGGTCTAAGGATAGAGGGTCTAAGGACAGAGGGTCTGAGGACAGAGGGTCTGAGGACAGAGTGTCTAAGGATAGAGGGTCTAAGGACAGAGGGTCTGAGGACAGAGGGTCTGAGGACAGAGTGTCTGAGGACAGAGGGTCTGAGGACAGAGGGTCTGAGGACAGAGGGTCTGAGGACAGAGGGTCTGAGGACAGAGGGTCTGAGGACAGAGGGTCTGAGGACAGAGGGTCTGAGGATAGAGGGTCTGAGGACAGAGGGTCTGAGGACAGAGGGTCTGTGCTGTTGTATTTGCTGTAAAGTGTCTCTAGGGTGTTTTTATTTGATGTTCAGAACTTCGTCTCCAAACATCTTATAAATAAAACTTGACTTGATGACCTCTCGGACTAGAGGAAGGAACACCACGCTATAAGTGACGTTGGAGACTTGTAGACGTAGGTTTGGGGCGTTTGAATCGTTGAATAATAGAAACGTGTCCACGTTGTGACTTTAATGCAGAATCTAGAAAACCACAAGTCTTTGAGACGATTATCGAGGCGATCGGTCAAAAGTCAAAGGTCCAAAGCGTCATAAAGCTTTAGTCCACGAAGCTGACCCTACCTAGAAGATAAGAACTCGGAAGTGAATAAGGCGTGAGTCTCAGATAATGGTTTGATGTAATAAAGTGATGAGTCACGATATGGGGTCGAAAGGAGCTTTTGACTCAACATTTCTCTACATCTCTTCACAGGAATGGATGCGTCTTTACTTTACATCACATCACATGTCACTTGTTAGACGCTTTTATCCAAAGCGACTTCCATACTCAGTGCTGTGGGCGATCCCCACAGGAGCACTTTGGGGTGAAGGGTCTCAGGGACACAGCACCAGCGCACTAACCCACTGCGCCACACGCCTCCTGCTGCTGCTGCTCACCTCTGTACGCTTAAAGAGATTCTTTTTAGTATTACATTAATAGATTAGTATTCAGTCCATAACATGTCCAATTATAGCCAGGCTGACACTGAAATATATTCAATAATAACAATAAGTGGAGAGAATTACACACTCTCTCCACTAGAGGGCGCGGATACTATTTTAACCAAAAACTGCTAAAATAATCAAACACATCCTAATTTAAGGGATTATTCATTGCATATAATGAAGTTATTTGTCAATGTAAAATAACTCTCTAAAATAAATGATTTTTTACTTTAATCTATATTTTTTAATTGGTTGCAATTGAGCTTTGTTGAATATTTTATGAATTATGGAATATGTAATTATGCAAATCAGATGTATGACTAACAATGTACATTATAGTCAGATGTGGGATATTGATCGGGATTTAAAGTCTATTTACATTATTTTATATATACAAGTTTTCCCCAAGGAGTCTTCCTGGGCAAAAAAGAGCCTCATTTAATATTAAAAAAGATATATGCTGAGAAACAGTCAAACACTAAAATACATTCAATAAATAAAATATAAAAATAATAAAAAACAGAAACAGCTTGTTACAAACTCTGTCCACTAGAGGGCGCTGACCATTTCCTCACAATAAACTGCAAACATAGATACAATAAATAATCAAATCTATATAAACATATTTACGATTTATTTGATTTCTTAGCTCATAAACCATGCATGCATTTGGAGTTATTTCCACCTTAGAAACACACTTTAAAGTTAGTTCAATGTCTCCTGTTTCCTTATATCCAAATGTAAAGGATTTGTATTTACAATAGTTATTTCTTAGCTCTTAAAACACGCATTGTATATGTATAACACTATAAGTTATATCCACCTTAGAACCACACTTTAAAGTTAGTTAGTGTCTCCTGTTTTCCTGCAGGATTCCCAGCTGATCAAGAACCTGCAGAAACACAGACTCCTCACCTCCTCCAGGAACCTGGTGACATCGTACACGCTGTTGTTGAGGATGATCCAGGTGGATTTGAAGGAGTTTTGCTCCTCTATCTGTGAGAGTCTGAAGTACTTCACACTCTCTGTCTCCTCCATGTTCCTCTGAGAGATGTTTCAAGTCACTTCGGATCCTTGCAGTCTGAAGGCAGCGTGACTCTGCACAAACACTCCGACATTTAACCCACTTTCTATCAACAGGAGTACATCTACTTCCAGAGGTGGTG
Source organism: Gymnodraco acuticeps (assembly GCF_902827175.1). Taxonomy (NCBI): domain Eukaryota; kingdom Metazoa; phylum Chordata; class Actinopteri; order Perciformes; family Bathydraconidae; genus Gymnodraco; species Gymnodraco acuticeps. The sequence goes on from NW_022990332.1 coordinate 10,759, forward strand.
CGTTCAGGGTCACCGCAATAACACACAGCTAATCCGGCGGAGAGTTTCAAAATAAAAGTCGTGTTTACAAAATGTGCTAAACATAAAAAGTACTTTATTAGATTAGATTAGATAGAACTTTATTAATCCCGAAGGAAATTCTTTTTGCCAGGTTGCTCCAAAATTACAATAAAGATAATACAGATACATCTTAATAAAAGTATGCAACATTAGCTCAATATACAATATACAAAGTTTAAAGTAATGTATTACAGTGCCCAGAGAACAGGTAGCGGCCTGTGCCAGTGACAAGTCATTGGTGACAAGTCATTGGTGACAGGTCATTGGTGACAAGTCATTGGTGACAAGTCATTGGTGACAGGTCATTGGTGACAAGTCATTGGTGACAAGTCATTGGTGACAGGTCATTGGTGACAGGTCATTGGTGACAAGTCATTGGTGACAGGTCATTGGTGACAAGTCATTGGTGACAAGTCATTGGTGACAGGTCATTGGTGACAGGTCATTGGTGACAAGTCATGGTGACAAGTCATTGGTGACAGGTCATTGGTGACAGGTCATTGGTGACAAGTCATTGGTGACAGGTCATTGGTGACAGGTCATTGGTGACAAGTCATTGGTGACAAGTCATTGGTGACAGGTCATTGGTGACAGGTCATTGGTGACAAGTCATTGGTGACAGGTCATTGGTGACAGGTCATTGGTGACAGGTCATTGGTGACAGGTCATTGGTGACAGGTCATTGGTGACAAGTCATTGGTGACAGGTCATTGGTGACAGGTCATTGGTGACAGGTCATTGGTGACAAGTCATTGGTGACAGGTCATTGGTGACAAGTCATTGGTGACAAGTCATTGGTGACAAGTCATTGGTGACAGGTCATTGGTGACAAGGTCATTGGTGACAGGTCATTGGTGACAAGTCATTGGTGACAAGTCATTGGTGACAGGTCATTGGTGACAGGTCATTGGTGACAGGTCATTGGTGACAGGTCATTGGTGACAAGTCATTGGTGACAGGTCATTGGTGACAAGTCATTGGTGACAAGTCATTGGTGACAGGTCATTGGTGACAAGTCATTGGTGACAAGTCATTGGTGACAGGTCATTGGTGACAAGTCATTGGTGACAGGTCATTGGTGACAAGTCATTGGTGACAAGTCATTGGTGACAGGTCATTGGTGACAGGTCATTGGTGACAGGTCATTGGTGACAGGTCATTGGTGACAGGTCATTGGTGACAAGTCATTGGTGACAAGTCATTGGTGACAAGTCATTGGTGACAGGTCATGGTGACAGGTCATTGGTGGACAGGTCATTGTGACAGGTCATTGGTGACAAGTCATTGGTGACAGGTCATTGGTGACAGGTCATTGGTGACAGGTCATTGGTGACAGGTCATTGGTGACAGGTCATTGGTGACAGGTCATTGGTGACAGGTCATTGGTGACAGGTCATTGGTGACAGGTCATTGGTGACAAGTCATTGGTGCACAGGTTCCATTGGTGACAGGTCATTGGTGACAGGTCATTGGTGACAGGTCATTGGTGACAGGTCATTGGTGACAGGTCATTGGTGACAAGTCATTGGTGACAAGTCATTGGTGACAGGTCATTGGTGACAGGTCATTGGTGACAGGTCATTGGTGACAGGTCATTGGTGACAGGTCATTGGTGACAGGTCATTGGTGACAAGTCATGGTGACAGGTCATTGGTGACAGGTCATTGGTGACAAGGTCATTGGTGACAGGTCATTGGTGACAGGTCATTGGTGACAGGTCATTGGTGACAGGTCATTGGTGACAGGTCATTGGTGACAGTCATTGGTGAAAGGTCATTGGTGACAAGTCATTGGTGACAGGTCATTGGTGACAAGTCATTGGTGACAGGTCATTGGTGACAGGTCATTGGTGACAGGTCATTGGTGACAGGTCATTGGTGACAAGTCATTGGTGACAGGTCATTGGTGACAGGTCATTGGTGACAGGTCATTGGTGACAGGTCATTGGTGACAGGTCATTGGTGACAGGTCATTGGTGACAGGTCATTGGTGACAGGTCATTGGTGACAGGTCATTGGTGACAGGTCATTGGTGACAGGTCATTGGTGACAAGTCATTGGTGACAGGTCATTGGTGACAGGTCATTGGTGACAGGTCATTGGTGACAGGTCATATTGCACATTCAAGTAAAATACTAAATATCAAATACTAAAAACAACTAATACTAATTGCTAATTTCTCATCATACTAAATAAAATTAGGTTAATATTAAATATTAAAACTGCAGATGTTATGAGATTATGACATTAACCTAATATTGGACATGGTGTTATATTTTAATTGATAGAGAGCTGGCCTCAAAGGTACGAGTACGACTACTTCTTGAGTGGTGGCTGTGGTCCTGGATCATAGGTCCTGGATGGATATCCTCGTGGATTCATCTTACTATTATACACACATGCATTTCCAAACATTTGGACTACCTATGTTGCAAATGTATTATCTTTTCAATTTACACACGGCATCTATTGCACGTCTGTCCGTCCTGGGAGAGGGATCCCTCCTCTGTTGCTCTCCCTGAACTTTCTCCCATGTTCCCTTTAAACTGTGGGTTTTCTCTGGAAGTGTTTCCTTGTACGATGTGAGGGTCTAAGGACAGAGGGTCTAAGGACAGAGGGTCTAAGGACAGAGGGTCTGAGGACAGAGGGTCTAAGGACAGAGGGTCTAAGGACAGAGGATGTCGTATTGTCATACTGATATTCTGTAAAAACTGTAAAGTCCACTGAGACAAATGTAACATTTGTGATATTGGGCTATAAATAAACATTGATTGATTGATATATATATATATATATATATATATACACTACTACTCAACTACAACAACAACAACTACTAATACTACTACTACTACTAAGTTAAGTTAACTTAGTAGTAGTACTACTTTTATTGTCATTTATACACAGAGTATAACAAGATTCAGAGTGCAACTCTGTCCCGGTGTGCAAAAAATACAAACAAATATATAACACTAAAAAACTACTTATACTACTACTACTACTACTACTACTTGTACTTGTACTTGTACTTCTACTAATACTTGCACTACAGAAGGAGGAGGAGTTTAAAAACGTGTGATGGCGTTATAACTCCAGCACCAGCGTTGTGCGGCGCTCCTCTGTGCTCGCAGTCTACTGCCTCCATGCATGGGTGAGAGTTATTGTCCAGGATGCTGAGCAGCACCCTCCTCTCTGACACCTCCAGCAGAGGCTCAAGCTCTTCTCCCAGGACCCAACCAGCTCTCCTGATGAGCTTATTGAGTCTATTGGCGTCAGTTGCCTTCAGCCTGCTGCCCCAGCACACTACCGCGTACAATATGACGCTATACCGCCATAGAACATCCGCAGCATGGTTCTGCAGAAAGATCTGAGTCTCCTGAGGAAATACAAAGGACTCTTACCTTTCTTGTACACTAATATCGCTATTTACTTTATTTTGGGTTGATTTGATTTATTTTCCATTATCTTATGTGTTTCTGCAACACATGTCAGATGCCAAGAAAGCATATTGTGTATTATTTGCTCTAATACAATTCTACAATCAATAAGAAAGCTTAATGTACATATTTATAGACTTCCCAATTGCAGTATTTTTTTATATATTTGTTTTTGCCCTTTGGATTTTATTTTGAAAGGAACATTTCCCTCACAGCTGATTAGTTTCTGTTTGCTTCACTGAGCCCTAGATATCCTGGCACCGTGACTAACCCCGCCCCCATTCTCATTCCACCGCTACTATTGGTTAGTCTCCTATTTACCTTTAAACGGGACTCTCTGATTGGTCCTCACGCGGTCAATCATCACGGTACTGGGCGAGGACGAGGCTAAAGTTCAATCCATTTCAAACACTTTCAAGGAAAGAGCTTGTCACGCAAAAGGCAGCGTTATCGCACGCTATGAGAGTGTTATGACCTACTCAGTGTCTTTCAAGTTCAGTTGTTAAACGTGTAAAATAGTGCCATAATTCATAATATTCTGAGTTAACAGTTAAGATAAGTACTAAGATATTCTGGGTTGTTCCAACTGCAGCTGTCTGGCGGGAAACGTACTTATTTAATATCAAAGATTGTCTCTTAAGACACGCCCATTTACTCCTCAGTTAAAAAACAACACTCACTATTGAAAGTTAATTCAACTTAAAGTTAACTAAATCTATTTCCTACATCAAATTAGGCTTCCCAAAGTGACCACAATGACAGTTAACAATATTAATTAAAGAAACAATAATACAAAATACAAAAAAAATCATAAAACTTCTGTGAAATGACTCTTTTATTATAAAATGTACCTTATTACACTTTAAAACATAAGAAAAAAACATTTAAAGACATGTTCTTGGCATGATAATTATTAATCTGAAGTCCCAAACAAATATCTACCTTAAAAAAGCAATTTGTGTCACTAAACATTATAAATGTACCATTTAATTATAAGAAATAGTTTTCGTATATGCAAATTAAAGCAGAGTGAGGACTCCTTCTTTCTCTTGCGTTGCCCTAGCTTTAGCACCCACTGTTTAGCTAACGTTTTATTTCATTAATGATCAGTTTTCTTTAATAATTGACTCGAAGAACTAGATTTATCTCAGAATATATTAACTTGTTAACCGTTGTTACGTGCGATTCAGATATGAGATTAGTGATTTAGATATCAGTAACAACTCAGAAAACCGTACTCGTTTTAGCTAGCTGCTAGCTGCTAACTGGGTCAGAGAGAAACACAGAGGTGAGTGAAACACATTTAAATAATAACAAACTATTATTCTATTCTCTTTTGAAGGTCTTTTATAATTCCCCAGGGCTTAACATATTTTTTATTTATTTTAGTAAATTAATGTATCTTCCTAATTATTATTAAGTTTAATTTAAATCGAATATTTTATTAACAACTTCAGGATTTAGTGATTATTAAAAATAGGATATTTTATTTACTGTTTATTGTTATAATGTTTTTTAGTAAATTAATTTATTATCCTTGTTATTATTTATTAACTGATATATTCTTATTTGATCATCTTTATTATTATTAAATATAATTTAATTTAAATGGAATTTATGTATCTATACATTACTTAGGGTTATAAGGATATTTAATGTAATGATATATGTTTATATCAACTGTTTAATCACCTTTATTTGATATAGTATAGTTTAATTTAAATTGAATTTATTTGTAATGTTTTTTATAATATTTCTCGTTCTTGTTTTAGATAAAAGAGCTGTTTGTGGTCTGGATTTAATTCCTTTATGAGTTAGTTTCCAGCATAGAATCAGGATCCAAAATGCCTTATTTATATTTGTGAAAACTGCTTTGGAAATAAAAATAAGAAGTTAAATGAAAGGAGTTTTTAATATAAGACATTTGACACGTTGGCAAACCAATAGGTAATCCCTCATATAATAATGATATTAAAACTTGAATCGTGTTTAATGTGTGTTTTCAGGTGAGGATGAGCGGCCTGCAGAAGTCCATCTTCTTCCTCGGACTTCCAGACCTGAAGAAGCTTTGCTGCGTTTCTCTGTCTCTGCAGGAGAGCGAGGAACCCCGGAGCTCACAGATTAAAACATGCAGGTATATCTGTTGAAAGGTTTCACATAGTGTCTCTCCTCTGACATGTCTCCATGCTTTAATGCTCAACAAGCTCTTTATTGTTCTCATACTGCCTGTGCTGCAGCACCTCTTTTCACCCTCTGTCTGAAACCAGAGCTGCTCTGATTGGTTATCTGGCCGGCTCTGTTGTGATTGGTCAACCAGTTTAGAGATGTCCCGCCCCCTTAGACTATCACGTTCAATGTGTTGGAGCACTAGCCAATTGGACTCTTAACATTTATTACAGTTATTAATAATAATAATTAATTACATTTTTTGATACAGAATATCTGAATACCTTTCTTTTCCACACGACTTTGCACAGATATTTTTCTGGAGCATTTAGTGGACTTATCAACCATTTAAAAAAGTTGTATCACAATGTTATTTATTCACATTTACATACTAGTTACATGTTTTTACTGAGCATTTAAAGAGTCTCTTATAATGTCTAACGTGAATTTAAATGGGACAGTGCTCATTCTAATCTGTAATAATGTTAGTTATTGAAGGGCAAAGTCAGGTCTTACTGTCTCACTTAAATGCAGCATTCCTGTTGATGTGCCCTTGATTAAACCGTGTGTGTGTGTGTGTGTGTGTGTGTGTGTGTGTGTGTGTGTGTCCACAGACAGCTGGTGTTGCTGTACTCTGATATTCTGGCCTCTCCGGCGCTGGACTCCTTCACTGATATCACAGTGGTCATGGCCGTAAGAAAACACACACACACACACACGCACACACACACACACACACACACACACACACACACACACGCGCACACACACACACACACACACACCAGGGTTCGTACGGGTGCTTGAAATCCTTGAAAATGCTTGAAATTTGACGTGGTGTTTTCAAGGTTGGGAAAGTGCTTGAATTTTGGGAATGGTGCTTGAAATTGAGATAAAGTGCTTGAAAATGTAAATGCTTTACTTTTACAATAAATTGCTGTCTGACTGAATAGTTCGCTTTTTAGATTAAAAGAAAATAATTGCTTCGCTTCTAAAACAGCTCCGCTGCACCTTCCCGCGCTATGCGCGCGACCTGCAAGTGTTTGTGTTACTGTGACCTGGGCATTCTGATGAGAGAGAGATGACTGTGTGCCAGGAGGTTGCCGTTTCAACGAGCGTTGGCTAGCAGAAGACAACTACAAGCCATGGCTAAGACGAGGGTCAAGCCCACGAGTAGCGTCCTGCAAAGTGTGCAACATAACGATGCGAGAGTCTGCGCTGACGAGCCACATGAAAGGAACGCCGTAGAAGAGCATTTTAGATTAGGCTAACGTTGCATGTTATGTTTGTTTAAGCTAACGTTAGCGAGCTGAATAGCGAACTCGATGAGGGATAATAATAATTGCAGGGGACAATCATTTCAGAGGAGCGTACCTATGTTACAGTCGCCATCGTGTGGTGTTCAGAGGATGACGCTCTCACGGCATTTCGTATTATAGTCACGAAATATAATCTATTGATTCGACACAGAGCGATTTTGAAAGCAATGTATTTCTACTGGTGGTATGTTTCGTGCCTAAACCAAATGTGACTTGCTCTCTCGAAATCAGTCACATTGACCCGAAGACACATCTTCGTTTGTATTACTGTGTGTGTGTGTGTGTGTGTGTGTGTGTGTGTGTGTGTGTGTGTGTGTGTGTGTGTGTGTGTGTGTGTGTGTGTGTGTGTGTGTGTGTGTGTGTGTGTGTGTGTGTGTGTGTGTGTGTGTGTGTGTGTGTGTGTGTGTGTGTGTGTGTGTGTGTGTGTGTGTGTGTGTGTGTGTGTGTGTGTGTGTGTACCGGGGAAACACTCACAAGAAACACCGGCTGTTGTTACGCCTGCTGTGACGTCACGTTACTCAGTTCTCCGCTTGTAATTATGCCGAAGCTTCAAAGTTGTATTTATCTTCTGAATTTGCCGAAACAAGTTTAATATTCTGAAAGCCAATACTTTGTTTATTTGAAAACATGAAAACAAACTGTCTTTTATATAAAATTGAAGTATTATATAAGTAAAACTACATGTTGCTTTAATCCCATGTAATGGTAGAATGAACGCAGTCTTCCTTTGAAGGAGTCTAAGTCAGGTTCTTGAGTAGCATGACCTAAAACCATTGGACACCTTTGTACATATTATTTTCCACTTGTTTCCTTTGTGAGTCTATTTCTATGCAGCTCTGCGTGATGTTGTGTACTAGAGGTGGAGAAGTACTCAGATATTGTACTTGAGTAAAAGTAGAAGTACTCAGATATTGTACTTGAGTAAAAGTAGAAGTACTCAGATATTGTACTTGAGTAAAAGTAGAAGTACTCAGATCTTGTACTTGAGTAAAAGTAGAAGTACTCAGATCTTGTACTTGAGTAAAAGTAGAAGTACTCAGATCTTGTACTTGAGTAAAAGTAGAAGTACTCAGATCTTGTACTTGAGTAAAAGTAGAAGTACTCAGATCTTGATCTTGAGTAAAAGTAGAAGTACTCAGATCTTGTACTTGAGTAAAAGTAGAAGTACTCAGATCTTATAGTGAAATTATAAGTACTCAGATCTTGTACTTGAGTAAAAGTAGAAGTACTCAGATCTTATAGTGAAATTATAAGTACTCAGGTCTTGTTCTTGAGTAAAAGTAGAAGTACTCAGATCTTGTACTTGAGTAAAAGTAGAAGTACTCAGATCTTATAGTGAAATTATAAGTACTCAGATCTTGTACTTGAGTAAAAGTAGAAGTACTCAGATCTTGTACTTGAGTAAAAGTAGAAGTACTCAGATCTTGTACTTGAGTAAAAGTAGAAGTACTCAGATCTTGTACTTGAGTAAAAGTAGAAGTACTTAGATATTGTACTTGAGTAAAAGTAGAAGTACTCAGATCTTGTACTTGAGTAAAAGTAGAAGTACTCAGATCTTGTACTTGAGTAAAAGTAGAAGTACTTAGATATTGTACTTGAGTAAAAGTAGAAGTACTCAGATCTTGTACTTGAGTGAAAGTAGAAGTACCAGAGTGTAGGAATACTCTGTTACAGTCAAAGTCCTCATTCAAAATGTTCCTCAAGTGAAAGTATAAAAGTATTCTCATCTAAATATAGTGAAAGACAGTGAAAGTAGTCGTTGTGCAGATTGGTCCATTTCAGAATAATATATATGATATGTTTTATAATGATTGATCATGAAAGTGTTCTCAAAGCTGGTGAAGGTGCAGCTAGTTTGAATGACTTTGTATACTGCAGGGTAGCTGGTGGATTTACTCCAGGTGGAACTAAAGTCTGATTCAACACTTGATTAGATTTCACATCATTCATCCAGATCTGTGAAGAAACTAAAGGTATTAGATACATGTAGTGGAGGAAAAGTACACCATGTACCTCTGAACTGTAGAGGAGTACAAGTACACCATGTACCTCTGACTTATGTTCACTGCCAACCTAAAAGTACCTCAAAAATAGTAATCAATAATGTATTGAAAGTTATTTGTCTGATTGTTGTATATCGGCTCAGACAGGTCATCTGGGAGGCCCAGTCTACGGACAGGTCACTCATTTTGAAATATTAAACTTAGTTTTATTTTCTTTAATTTTTCATCCTCGTGTAGAAGGCTATCACGAAACACACGTTTGGTTGTTTAAAGAACATCTGATTTAATGTGAGGTAGGGAAATAATCATTTGAGTATGTGTATATAAATATGTAATTTACAACAGCTGTAAGATGCTTGAAAAGCTGGAAAATGCACCTTGAAAAGTGCTTGAATTTGACTTTGGAAAAGGTGTAAGAACCCTGACACACACACACACACACACACACACACACACACACACACACACACACACACACACACACATTGTTAAAATAAAAGTGAAAGCTGCCATGCCATCAGGCTAAGATAAATCATAATATACTTTTTAACCTCTTAGTTTGAAGTTTGAAGAAGGGAGGATGGAACAAGTCCTTGCTTTCAAGGCCTTAAACTCATAAAACACACACACACACACACACACACACACACACACACACACACACACACACACACACACATCCCTTTGAAATCCATGGGTGTTCTCAGCTCTTAAATGTCATTTAAGTATGCACACACACACATGCAGCAGACATACAGAAGTACTTAGTGAATATCCTCGTGTGTGTGTGTGTGTGTGTGTGTGTGTGTGTGTGTGTGTTGCTGTGACTTCCGGAAACTCTCTCTGACAGTTTGAAGGGTGTGCGTGCCGACAATTCCCGAGTGGAAACACGCACACAAAATACCAAACATTCCCCCTCTCACACACACACACACACACACACACACACACACACACACACACACACACACACACACACACACACACACACACACACACACACACACACACACACACACACACACACACAATTACCCTCTGCCACATAAGAATGTCGTCTCTCTCACTCTTTCTGTTCTCATTAACAAAAATAATATTTACAGAGTCCTATTGGCGCTCGATCACATTGTATGTCAGTGTTTCCCATATATTGATTTATTTGGCGGGCCGCCACAATTAAATATCGTCCGCCACAAATAGATCTCGTAAAATAAAAAAAATAAAAAAATTATTTTTCATTAAATTAAATTTTTGAATAAAATATACATTTCATTGTAGAGCGCAGTTACCCGCTCAGCCCCTCTTTGCATGCTCTTTGCTCTCAACGACCCCTGAGCCCCGCCCCCTCTCTGCAAGACATTTCTGGGTTTGAAACCAGATGCCGCGTGCTGGAGAATCACTTCACGAATGGTTGGTATATGCATACATTTGTCCAAAATGGATGTATTCAAGTTAACTCTGATAAGTTAGTCTCTGTTCGTATCACGCTGTAAATCGCGGAGACCCAGCTCTTCAAATAAGTTATTAGCTAACAAGCATGAAAGGAGCCTAGCTAGCTAGTTGCTAGCTGGGTTGTCGAGGTTAGCACGCTGTGTAACATTATAGCGCTCCTAACGTTAGTCAACTACCGACTGCATTTAATTCTTTAACTCTAACGCTGAATGATGTTTGCTCCCTCAAACCAGATGAATATAGAAACATATTTTCAGAGGCAGAAACGGGCTCATCCTGAAGAGGAGCAAGCACAGCCTGGAACAGAGGTATTAGCAAGAGTACCTATAGAAACACACGTTGGTGGGACACACGCGGGAAAGCTGAACAGTCCGATTAGCTATCCAATTAATTTGTTTGAAATATTTCCAGGCTTCAACCAGTGCTAGTGTAGCAGCAAGAGAGGGTCAGGGAGCCGTGGCAGAGCCTGCTAGCTCAGAAGCAGCAGGTGAGATTGACAGCAAACACAGAGATATAGAAACAAGGTCAGGTGGTCAGAAAACCGGATTTCATTTCTATTCTTCTGTGCCTCAAGCAGCAAGCATAGACGCACTGGATTTGATCCAGAGTGGTTGAATATGCCTCCATTTAAGGCCCCGGCCACACGAGGACGATAACGGTCGTTTCCGTTACCGTTTTGTGTCATATAGACCATTCGGCCACACGAGGACGACAGAATACGGCACTAAACGACTACGGAAACGATAACGGGTCCCAAGGTGGATAGAACGGCATATGCTACGCTCTGGGGGGTCCAACGGCTCCGTGTGTGCGCCCTATACGATCATTTTCTGATGATGATGAGGCAATAGCCCCGCCTCTCCCCACCTCTGCTGCTCACCCCCGCGTCAAAGTAAACTGCACACTGAATTCAGATTATTTATCTTTCTCTCGATATGGACCTAAACGCGAGTGAAGTCTAATCTGACAGGACGGAGACACGCAGCTCTGCTCACCTGCAGCTCCTCCCGCTTTGATGCGGCGGTAAACGGAGCAAAACACACACTTCAAATATGTTTATTTTTACTGTCGGCCGGGTCACTCATTACTGGATCAGCTGCTGCATGAGACAGACACTGACACTGTCAGAAGAGAGGGAGGAAATGGAGAGGCTCCGTGTATTTTATTATTATATTATATAGAGTCGTTATTCATTTGTTTTAAAGCTCAATAAATAACAAAGAATACCTTTGACCGGCACTTTTATAATTTTATCTGGAAGATTTAAAGGTCACATGTCACGGCCATTTCCACTGATCATAATTCCATTGTTGAGGTCTACTAGAATAGATTTATACTGTGCAATTTTCCAAACTCACATTGGTTTCGCATACAGCATCTCTGTAAAGTATGTGTATTCAGCAGTATTCACTCTCTCCACTAAACGGCTCGTTGCAGCTCTTGCCCCCCCCTCCCTGTGAGCCCAGTGTGCTCCGATTGGTCGGGACCAGTCGGGACGTTGTGAATCGCGCTAAGCTCCGTGGAGGTGTGATTTCCTTGTTTAGCGATACACAGCGAAACACAGCCAAACTCACCCTGAGCACACACAAAGTCACAGCCGAAGTAAAAACAATAAGTGTGGCTTGATATTGAGAAAGAAAAAGGTTGATAAACGCTGTGAGAATGGGTCTGCATAGAGAATGGGTCTGCAGAGAGAACGGGTCTGCAGAGAGAATGGGTCTGCAGAGAGAATGGGTCTGTAGAGAGAATGGGTCTGTAGAGAGAATGGGTCTGCAGAGAGAATGGGTCTGTAGAGAGAATGGGTCTGTAGAGAGAATGGGTCTGCAGAGAGAATGGGTCTGTAGAGAGAATGGGTCTGCAGAGAGAATGGGTCTGTAGAGAGAATGGGTCTGCAGAGAGAATGGGTCTGTAGAGAGAATGGGTCTGCAGAGAGAATGGGTCTGTAGAGAGAATGGGTCAGCAGTGAGAATGGGTCTGCAGAGAGAATGGGTCTGCAGAGAGAATGGGTCTGTAGAGAGAATGGGTCAGCAGTGAGAATGGGTCTGCAGAGAGAATGGGTCTGCAGAGAGAATGGGTCTGCAGAAAGAATGGGTCTGCAGAGAGAATGGGTCTGCAGTTAGAATGGGTCTGCAGAGAGAATGGGTCTGTAGAGAGAACGGGTCTGCAGAGAAAATGGGTCTGCAGAGAGAATGGGTCTGTAGAGAGAATGGGTCTGCAGAGAGAATGGGTCTGCAGAGAGAACGGGTCTGCAGAGAGAACGGGTCTGCAGAGAGAACGGGTCTGCAGAGAGAACGGGTCTGTAGAGAGAACGGGTCTGCAGAGAAAATGGGTCTGCAGAGAGAATGGGTCTGTAGAGAGAATGGGTCAGCAGTGAGAATGGGTCTGCAGAGAGAACGGGTCTGTAGAGAGAATGGGTCTGCAGAGAGAATGGGTCTGTAGAGAGAATGGGTCAGCAGTGAGAATGGGTCTGTAGAGAGAATGGGTCTGTAGAGAGAATGGGTCTGTAGAGAGAATGGGTCAGCAGTGAGAATGGGTCTGTAGAGAGAATGGGTCAGCAGAGAGAATGGGTCTGCAGAGAGAATGGGTCTGTAGAGAGAATGGGTCAGCAGTGAGAATGGGTCAGCAGTGAGAATGGGTCTGCAGAGAGAATGGGTCTGCAGAGAGAATGGGTCTGTAGAGAGAATGGGTCAGCAGTGAGAATGGGTCTGCAGAGAGAATGGGTCTGCAGAGAGAATGGGTCTGCAGAAAGAATGGGTCTGCAGAGAGAATGGGTCTGCAGTTAGAATGGGTCTGCAGTTAGAATGGGTCTGCAGTTAGAATGGGTCTGCAGAGAGAATGGGTCTGCAGAGAGAATGGGTCTGTAGAGAGAATGGGTCTGTAGAGAGAATGGGTCTGCAGAGAGAATGGGTCTGCAGAGAGAATGGGTCTGCAGTGAGAATGGGTCTGCAGAGAGAACGGGTCTGCAGAGAGAACGGGTCTGCAGAGAGAACGGGTCTGCAGAGAGAACGGGTCTGTAGAGAGAACGGGTCTGCAGAGAGAATGGGTCTGCAGAGAGAATGGGTCAGCAGTGAGAATGGGTCTGTAGAGAGAATGGGTCTGTAGAGAGAATGGGTCTGTAGAGAGAATGGGTCTGCAGAGAGAATGGGTCTGTAGAGAGAATGGGTCTGTAGAGAGAATGGGTCAGCAGTGAGAATGGGTCTGTAGAGAGAATGGGTCTGTAGAGAGAATGGGTCTGTAGAGAGAATGGGTCAGCAGTGAGAATGGGTCTGTAGAGAGAACGGGTCTGCAGAGAGAATGGGTCTGCAGAGAGAACGGGTCTGCAGAGAGAATGGGTCTGCAGAGAGAATGGGTCTGCAGAGAGAACGGGTCTGCAGAGAGAATGGGTCTGTAGAGAGAATGGGTCTGCAGAGAGAATGGGTCTGTAGAGAGAATGGGTCTGCAGAGAGAATGGGTCTGCAGAGAGAAAGGGTCTGCAGAGAGAACGGGTCTGCAGAGAGAACGGGTCTGCAGAGAGAACGGGTCTGCAGAGAGAATGGGTCTGCAGAGAGAATGGGTCTGCAGAGAGAATGGGTCTGTAGAGAGAATGGGTCTGCAGAGAGAACGGGTCTGCAGTGAGAATGGGTCTGCAGAGAGAACGGGTCTGTAGAGAGAATGGGTCTGTAGAGAGAACGGGTCTGCAGAGAGAATGGGTCTGTAGAGAGAATGGGTCAGCAGTGAGAATGGGTCTGCAGAGAGAATGGGTCTGTAGAGAGAATGGGTCTGTAGAGAGAATGGGTCTGCAGAAAACAAAGATATGGACACAAGATGTGTACAAATGTGTTTAGTATCCTATCCATGTGAACATGATTTAAGTGGGGGGGGGGACCTAACCTCCTCTAGGGGGGTCCGGGGGCATGCTCCCCCGGGAAGATTTTTTTTAAAATATTGAAGTTAAAAGCATCAATCTGGTGCACTTTGAGAGCAACATTAAGAGATCTATGGAAACATCTCAACACCCAGATGAAACAGATCTGTAAGCAGATTTTTCTTTTTGGATATTTTACAAATCACTCCCCTTTTAAACTCTATTCTTGTTATTTTTAACAACTTTTTTGTTACTGTCATATAGTATGTTATACCTGTTTTTCATTAGTCTCATTAATAACTATAATGATCATATCAAGGTGTGCCTTAACCTCACTGAGCTGAGGTTATGTGAGCCTCTCAGGAGAGAGCTCTCTTCCACCTGGTTGTAGAAAAGCTCTTTAAGTTCGTTAGCATAGCTAGCTAACCAGATGCTAACAACAGATCGCCACTGTGCTTACAACTAAAGACACGCAAACACTGCGGCATGTGTACGGCTCCTTATGGGTATTGCAATATTTGAAGGGCTGGAGCGGCGTTCCGGTGCTCAGCACTCCTTTCAGACGAGACATATACCACGTGAAGACACGTTACGCTCGTGTTGTGTTCAAGGAACCTGTCCTTGGCCAGGAAAAACAGGTACTCGCTTGTTTAATTATTTTTGCGGTCTAGATTTCTTCTTCTTTTTTGAAGTGAGAAGTTGTCCATCAGTCGGACTGACGGACGGACTCCCTCCCCCCTCCCCCAAAACGAAAAGTCTTCGGTTCTCCACGAATTACGCAAGTCACCCAAATCAGCGTTAAAAAAGCGGGAGGCGCCGAAAAATCCCCTATTAATGTATTGATTATAGCTCCGGGTCCGTATAGGTCGGCGTCTGGGTCCGGATCCGGACCGCGGTCCGCCTGTTGCCGACCCCTGCCCTACATGGTGTACTTTGAGGGTTTTGACTCTGCACACCGTTCACATGCATAAAAACCTTCATAACAACAAGGGGACGGGTACTAACCGGAAAAGCATGACATGTCACCTTTAAACTTTAATACACGTTGACTGGCGAAAAACTCTGCCCGGTTCCCTCGCCCCCCACCGCGGAGAATAAACAGAAGGGCAACCATGACAACCATGCTTCTTCTGCTTTTGTGGAGGAAGTTACAGCGCCACGTACAGGCTCGGCATATGTACTGCAGCTTCTCCAGCGGTTGGAGCTAAACGGAGCGGTCTCGTGTGGACAGACACTTTCCGGTGTCTATTGCGTGTGGACGGAAGCCTTTTTTGCGATTGCGATTGCATATGCGTTTTACCGTTATCGTCCTCGTGTGGCCGGGGCCTAAGCCATGGCTATACCACACACAACATGGTACATGTGATGAATGGGCTGAGCTCTACCCCTGCCTGAGCCTCCTTGCGGGCATAGGACTAGTTATCCCCGTTTCTAGTGTCAACTGTGAACGCGATTTCTCGGCGATGAACAGAAAAAGCATCACTTTGAAAAGCACAACAAATTATTATGCATTTTCTTTATTAGTGCAGTTTGTGGTATTCCATTTAGCTTCATCCTCAGGTGAAAACAGACGTCCGAAACCAGCTCCAAGGAGAACACCTGGCTGCCTGGACCCTGTCCTGAGGCCTTCCCATAAGATAGGGCATTAGAATATTTGTTCAGGAAGCCCCGTACAATCGGATGTCAAGACAAAGGGTGCAGACTTTGCAACAAGTAGGCATTGTCTGAACATCTGAAGCGTTGTGTAGCCGAGCCACATTTAATTTTGTTTGTTTGTTAGACATCCTAGTGGTGGTGTTCCAGGCGGGATTTGAACTTGGCACTTAGCCCTCAGTTACTCCAGGGAGAATGTAATTAAATGTAAATGTCGGTAATCTAATGTAAATCACTTTGGAATAAGGCGTCTGCTAATTATATTTTTGGGAGAATAAACCCCACAGATACTCAACTCTGGTGTGGCTCACTCAGTTACAACGCGGGAGGGGGGGGGGTGCCCGCTGGGAGGGTGCCCGCTGGGGGGGTGCCCGCTGGGGAGGGTGCCCGCCGGGGGGGTGCCCCCACAAATAGAATCAAACTCTGTGGGAAACATTGTATGTGAAAGGCTAAAGGGGCGGGACATCTCTAAGTGGTCGACCAATCACAACAGGCTTAATCTCTGTAGATATTGATTTTTATTTTTTGTCTGATGAATATTTGTTTCTTTGTTTAGATCCAGTTTTTCCAGAAAGGCATCCTGCAGGCGTTTGCTCAGAGACACAATCTGCAGGTGTGTTACCATCAGATATACATATATACAAAAGAAATAAGAATATGACAAATTACGTGTGTGTGTGTGTGTGTGTGTGTGTGTGTGTGTGTGTGTGTGTGTGTGTGTGTGTGTGTGTGTGTGTAGCTGGGCTCCCCTCAGTGTGTGTTTCCAGGTATATTGCAGTGTTGTGTTTCCTACTCTCTGATCTGCAGACTGACACCCAGCTGGAACAAAGCCGGACTCCACCTCGTCACCGGTAACACATGATCAGTAAAGACACGTGTGTGTGTGTGTGTGTGTGTGTGTGTGTGTGTGTGTGTGTGTGTGTGTGAGAGTGTGTAATACCTGTTCACTTTCTGCTGTTGTCACCAAACAGGGATGGGATGAATAAAGTATATCTAATCTAAATGTAGGGTATGTAGTTTCTGTTTTGGCTCATGATAATATAATTTTCTGTGTGTGTGTGTGTGTGTGTGTGTGTGTGTGTGTGTGTATGTGTGTGTGTGTGTGTGTGTGTGTGTGTGTGTGTCCAGGTAAAGACTTCCTGACGGAGAGAGGGAGGCAGAACGCCGTCAGTGAGTTTAATTTATCTCCAGCTCTGCTTATCTTTTATTATTCTACTTCTATATCAGATTATGCTATTAGGTTATGGGTTAATGTGTGTGTGTGTGTGTGTGTGTGTGTGTGTGTGTGTGTGTGTGTGTGTGTGTGTGTGTGTGTGTGTCAGGTTTGGAGCTGAGCACCAGTGAGGGTCAGCTGTGTCTCAGTGTTGAAGCGAACACCGTCAGACTGCCTCCGATCGCAGTAAGAAAACACATTACTTTTTATTTGTGTTTACATTAAAAAATTACAAATGAAATAACTGAATTAATGACGTTGTTTTTTCCAATTGAAGCTGTTTGCCCAAAAGCATTCTGAATCCACTCGAAAGATTCCGAATGCAATATTAACGTTTTTAGAGGCGTAATAATAACTGCGTTCCTTTAGCTGGAGGACTTTGCTCTCCCTCCTCTGGTTCTGAAGAGGTTCTGCAGCGACCCGAACTCCGTCATCAACCCGTCGTCCAGCGGGGGAAACATCTGGTGCCACGTGCTGCCCAGGTAACACACCTGCAGGACACAGCGCCACCTGCAGGACACAGCGCCACCTGCAGGACACAATCAATATAACAGGGGTCGGAAACATACCTGATCAAGCGCTCAGTCCATTTTCATTTCAAAGGTTTTATTGTCAAATGCAGACCCAACACCTGGGTTACACATTGAAACGGATACAAGTATTTATTTGTAAAATGTAAAAAGACACAAATATATTAATGTATTAAAAATAAAAGAGAAATAAATAAGATATTCAATTAAAAGGGGAATTAATACAAGAGTAAATAAATAAACTAATTAAAGAACAGGTTGTGTTTCTCTGTCTGAACACAAGGTAGAGCTGCTGCTCTCCATGAACACACACCTCTCCTTCTGTGTTGAATGCTTTATGCTCTAACCAAATCAGGAGATGATTAGATATATGTATTTATAAATATATCAAATTAATGTATTTATAAATATATCAAATTAATGTATTTGTATTTATTTATATATATTTGTGTGTTTTTAGCATGAAGAAAGGTCAGATTATCTCCATCAGTCGTCAGCTGCCCAAAGACGGACCCTTTAAAACTTACAGAGACCTGCAGAACCACTGGAACCACCTGGTACACACACACACACACACACACACACACACACACACACACACACACACACACACACACACACACACACACACACACACACACACACACACACACACTACATTCATCCTGCTGAACAACACACACACACACATACCATGTATACATCACTTCAGGGGACATTACATTGACTTACATGCATTTCCTGGAGACTTATCCTAACCTTAACCATAACCAACACATGCCTAACCCTAACCCTAACCCTAACCAGGTCTTCAACCCTAAAATTAATGACTCCCCTCATGGGGACCTCCAATTTGTCCCCATAAGGGAGGCGAGTCCCCACACGTGACTGTGTAAACAGATTTAGGTCCCCACAAGTATAGTAATGCTAGGCCACACATACACACACACACACACACACACACACACACACACACACACACACAATTAATGGAAAGGAAAACTGCTTTCATTTCACACAGCTTGTTAGATAAGTGTGTGTGTGTTTGTGTGTGTGCGTGTCTGTGTGTTCAGTATGGTTACAGACTCCCTGAGGTTGCCGAAGAGGAGGTGGTGTACTGCAGCGTTTACTTCAGACTGGTGGGAGAGAGACTCTTCACGTATCCTTGAAGACAATAATTAAGAAGAAATAAACGCCTTTATATTTATAATAAAATGTGTCTAATAAAGAAATGCTCTGTGTTGATACTTGATATTATGGGATGTAAATAGTGCAGAATATTCCTGAGATGTTCCTCAGATACCCTCTGAGCTGCGTGCGCCTGCAGCCTCTCCAGATCCTCCCTCGAGTCGACCTGCAGGGGGCGCTGTGCTGCTTCCTGTCTGACACACAGAAGCAGCTGCAGAGTGTGTGTGGGCTCCCTGCAACACTCACCGGGAAACCCTGTTACAGCACCGTCAGCCTGAGCACGGCCTCAACCCTGCAGGTACACACACAGGAACGCACGCACACACACACACACTTCTCCATGCACACACGAACGCACACACCCACACACACACACACTTCTCCATGCACACGCACACACACACACACACACTTCTCCACACACACTCACACACCACACTTCTCCACACACACATACAACA
>NW_022990333.1:0-10000 GCF_902827175.1 Gymnodraco acuticeps
GTTCTCATTAACCTGTATAATATGGACTGGGGAGGGACTAGTCTCATTAACCTGTATAATATGGACTGGGGATGGGACTAGTTATTCATTACCTGTATGTATGAACTTGGGGGAGGACACTAGATTATCATTGACCTGTGTAACGTGGACCTGGGGAGGGACTAGTTATCATTAACCTGTATGACATGAACCTGGGGAGGGACTAGTTATCATTAACCTGTATAACGTGGACCTGGGGAGGGACTAGTTATCATTAACCTGTATGACATGAACCTGGGGAGGGACTAGTTATCATTAACCTGTATGATATGAACCTGGGGAGGGATTAGTTATCATTAACCTGTATGATATGGACCTGGGGAGGGACTAGTTATCATTGACCTGTATGATATGAACCTGGGGAGGGACTAGTTATCATTAACCTGTATAACGTGGACCTGGGGAGGGACTAGTTATCATTAACCTGTATAATATGGACCTGGGGAGGGACTAGTTATCATTAACCTGTATGATATGAACCTGGGGAGGGACTAGTTATCATTAACCTGTATGACATGAACTTGGGGAGGGACTAGTTATCATTGACCTGTGTAACGTGGACCTGGGGAGGGACTAGTTATCATTAACCTGTATGACATGAACCTGGGGAGGGACTAGTTATCATTGACCTGTGTAACGTGGACCTGGGGAGGGACTAGTTATCATTAACCTGTATGATATGAACCTGGGGAGGGACTAGTTATCATTAACCTGTATAATATGAACCTGGGGAGGGACTAGTTATCATTAACCTGTATAACATGGACCTGGGGAGGGATTAGTTATCATTAACCTGTATGATATGGACCTGGGGAGGGACTAGTTATCATTAACCTGTATAATATGAACCTGGGGAGGGACTAGTTATCATTGACCTGTATAATATGGACCTGGGGAGGGACTAGTTATCATTGACCTGTATAATATGGACCTGGGGAGGGACTAGTTATCATTAACCTGTATAATATGGACCTGGGGAGGGACTAGTTATCATTAACCTGTATAATATGGACCTGGGGAGGGACTAGTTATCATTGACCTGTATAATATGGACCTGGGGAGGGACTAGTTATCATTGACCTGTGTAACGTGGACCTGGGGAGGGACTAGTTATCATTAACCTGTATGATATGAACCTGGGGAGGGACAAGTTATCATTGACCTGTGTAACGTGGACCTGGGGAGGGACTAGTTATCATTAACCTGTATAATATGAACCTGGGGAGGGACTAGTTATCATTAACCTGTATAATATGAACCTGGGGAGGGACCTGTATAATCAGCTCTGATCCCTCAGTTAGAACACAGATTTAAAGCAACAGGATGTAAACAGAGGAAAACAGTGTGTGTGTGTGTGTGTGTGTGTGTGTGTGTGTGTGTGTGTGTGTGTGTGTGTGTGTGTGTGTGTGTGTGTGTGTGTTGTGGGTGTGTGTGTGTGTGTGTGTGTGTGTGTGTGTGTGTGTGTGTGTGTGTGTGTGTGTGTGTGTGGTCATGATACCAACATTTTGGTTTCGATACCGATACCAAGTCAAGAATTGCGATCCCGATTCTTTTTCGATACTTTCTTTTATTATTTTCATGATCAATAAAATTGTAGTTTATCTGTTAAGTGTTTTCTTACAACATGGTCTCTTCTTTATACTGGAGTTTGTGATTTCTTTGATAGTTCACTTTATATTTTATTATCATGTAATAGTACAGTAATATAAATAATTATTGACCAAATGTAGATTGCAGATGTTAGCCACATTGGGAAGTTAGCTAAAAAGATAGCCATATTAAACAGCTCTGGATGCCGGTCGGCGAGGTGCTTAGCCAAGTCTGATGTGTTGGCTCCCTTGGTCTGCAGGGATCTGAAACATGACAGGCCTGGTGGTGTCCGTAGGCTTACCCTCACTGTCAGAGATATCACTCAAATACTTCCACATTTCGCTTCTGGCGTCTTTTTTGTCAACAAGCCGAGGCGCAGCGGCAGTTGCACTCCCACTTGCAGCCATGCTTCTCGTTTTCTCACATGCTCTGGCAGCTAGCGCGTGCACGAGAGAGGGGAGGGACTTAGAGCGTGCTTGAGAGGGGAGGGACTTAGAGCGTGCTTGAGAGGGGAGGGACTTAGAGCGTGCTTGAGAGGGGAGGGACTTAGAGCGTGCTTGAGAGGGGAGGGACTTAGAGCGTGCTTGAGAGGGGAGGGACTTAGAGCGTGCTTGAGAGGGGAGGGACTTAGAGCGTGCTTGAGAGGGGAGGGACTTAGAGCGTGTTGAGAGGGGAGGGACTTAGAGCGTGCTTGAGAGGGGAGGGACTTAGAGCGTGCTTGAGAGGGGAGGGACTTAGAGCGTGCTTGAGAGGGGAGGGACTTAGAGCGTGCTTGAGAGGGGAGGGACTTAGAGCGAGCTTGAGAGGGGAGGGACTTAGAGCGTGCTTGAGGGGAGGGACTTAGAGCGTGCTTGAGAGGGGAGGGACTTAGAGCGTGCTTGAGAGGGGAGGGACTTAGAGCGTGCTTGAGAGGGGAGGGACTTAGAGCGTGCTGAGGAGGGAGGGAACTTAGAGCATGCTTGATAGGGAGGGACTTAGAGCATGCTTGATAGGGAGGGACTTAGAGCCGTTGCTTGATATGTGAGGGACTTAGAGCAGTGCTTGAGAGGGGAGGACTTCGAGCGATTGCTTGAGAGGGGAGGGACTTAGAGCGTGCTTGAGAGGGGAGGGACTTAGAGCATGCTTGATAGGGGAGGGACTTAGAGCATGCTTGAGAGGGGAGGGACTGCAGGCACGGCTGCAGTGCAGGGAGTGGAAGCAGAGCGCTGAACACACACGGCTCTTATTAAACGTCGCTTTTCTCACCGGAGTACTTTCCCCCGTCATTCTTAAAGTACCGATACTAATGAAACGGAGGAATCGTACCGTTTTTAACGGCAGGGTACCTTTCAAGTATCCGGTACACCGAGCAACGTGTGTGTGTGTGTGTGTGTGTGTGTGTGTGTGTGTGTGTGTGTGTGTGTGTGTGTGTGTGTGTGTGTGTGTGTGTGTGTGTGTGTGTGTGTGTGTGTGTGTGTGTGGTGTGTGTGTGTGTGTGTGTGTGTGTGTGTGTGTGTGTGTGTGTGTGTGTGTGTGTGTGTGTGTGTACCTGGTCCAGGTGGAGCTGCACCTGGTCTCCGGTCTTCAGGGGTCCAGCTGTGGTCACCTGATGCACCACGTACCCCCCCGCCTGCTCCACGGCCTCCACAGGGAACGGGACGTCCTGAGACAGGAAACAGTCAGAGCTACGCTAACAGAAGCTAATGGGCAGGTACACTTCCCATGATGCATTTCCCCTCTCACCTGCAGACCGTCCCGGGTGAAGTATCCCTGGTCGTGTGACTGCCCCCCCTGTTCAGAGTAGAAACAGGTCTGATCCAGAACCACGAAGCAGCGCTGCCCCTCCCTCACCTCCGAGACCAGAGAGCTGCCATCATACAGGGCCAGCACTACCGCACTGCATGCTGGGAACACTGGGAGACAGGTGAGAGACAGACAGGTGAGACAGGTGAGATCAGAGAGCCGCCATCATACAGGGCCAGCACCGACGCACTGCATGCTGGGAACACTGTGGGACAGGTGAGACAGAAAGGAGAGACAGACAGGTGAGACAGACAGGTGAGACAGAAAGGTGAGACAGAAAGGTGAGACAGGTGAGACAGAAAGGAGAGACAGACAGGTGAGACAGAAAGGTGAGACAACAGCAAGTGAGACAGGCGGAGGGTAAGACAGAGACAGGTGAGACAGGTGAGTAAGGCGGAGGGTGAGACAGTACCGTATCTGTCTTGCTGCAGGCTGTACTGGTACTTCAGGCTGTCGTCGGTGTGAGGGACTCTGAGACGCTGCAGCTTCGCCAGACTGAGGACGTCCAACACCTGAGACTGAACACCTGTCTGACCCCCAGACTTCACCTGAGAGAGACACACAGGTTTCAGCTGAGAGACCTGCTCAGGTGTGTGTGGGTCAGAGTGAGACCTGCTCAGGTGTGTGTGGGTCAGAGACCTTCTCAGGTGTGTGTGTGTCAGAGTGAGACCTGCTCAGGTGTGTGTGGGTCCGAGTGAGACCTGCTCAGGTGTGTGTGGGTCCGAGTGAGACCTGCTCAGGTGTGTGTGGGTCAGAGACCTGCTCTTCAGCGCCTCTTCAACCCCTATTCATACTAGGAAACAGCAGTGGACAGCTGCTAAAGGGAGAATTACAAACAATCCTCCTAAACCACCAAGTGTGCCAATCCAGAACAGATACGCTCCGCTGACCGAGAACCGGAGATCTGATGACCTGGATAACCTGTCCTCTTCACGCAGCAGGGTAAGGACCAATAGCTACTCTAAAAGTAAAAGGCTAGAGGGAAAGCTAACGACTGGGCCTGAAACTCTGATTGTGGGTGACTCTGCTGTAAGAGATGTAAAAGGTCTGTGTAATAAGAACAACACCAAAGTACTCTGTTTTCCCAAGGATGTGGTCTCTGACTTGGCTGAGAAGATCCTGCATATTGGGGCTGAACATCCGACTGTGAAGAATGTGGTACTGCACATTGGAACAAATGATGTTGTGAAACAACAGTCAGAAGTGCTGAAAGAAGACTTTAAATGTTTGTTGGAAACTGCCAGCTCTCTAAATGCAGAGGTGTTCATCAGTGGCCCTCTACCGCCAGTCAGAAGAGGAGTGGAGAGATTCAGCAGATTGTTTGCACTGAAC
Organism: Gymnodraco acuticeps; assembly: GCF_902827175.1. Classification (NCBI taxonomy): domain Eukaryota; kingdom Metazoa; phylum Chordata; class Actinopteri; order Perciformes; family Bathydraconidae; genus Gymnodraco; species Gymnodraco acuticeps. The sequence continues at coordinate 4,744 of NW_022990333.1, forward strand.
ACCTGGCTTTCAACGGCCTGTACTGACCATTCTGTTCATTTTATTGACAATTTTAACTTTTTCTGGGATCGCAGACATCTTTTCAAGGCAAATGGAGTTTGCCTGAACAAGTCAGGAGTGAAATTGTTTATCTCTAACATATTCAACTGCCTGCGTCATCAATCTGTTCCCTCTGCCAAGGACAAGCGGCAAGAGGAATCAAAACAGGAGAAAGACACAACACATCACGCAGAAAACCCTGAAGAATTATCACTGCACCCGCCTGAGGAATGTTCTGATTATGGGAGACATATGAGACACATGGAGGAGTCTCCACTGCCCCCCCCCCCCTGTCAACGCCTTTGAGGATACTCCGTTCACCCTTTCACCCTCGCCCACCCTCCTGGAGATCGATGAACACACAAAGGAGATACAGAGGGTTGGCACCGATTCCTTCCTGGAGTTCAAAGACCAAACGAAGGCGATACGCAGGGCTGGCACCATGTCCTTTACCCCCGCTCCTCAACGACGCCCACCAAAATCACCGCGGAGACGCGCACCATCTCCCCCGTCCTCATCACCGCGCCTACGTCAACCACCTCCCCCCCTGGCAGCATGTCCTCTACCCCCGCACCATCTAGCCCGTCTCCATCACCGTGCCTACGTCGACCACCTCCCCTCCCTTCGAGGGGGCTTCTGCAGTCTCCGAAGCCTGATAAGGATGTGTGTGTACAAAACACAACAAACTCTTACTGATATGTGATGGGTCCAGGCTCAAGGGCGTATGGCACTCTCAACTCTTTCCAGGACATGTCGGGGCCCTGCCTGCCAGTAGCTTTGCCGATATCTGTGTTGATAGGTAATAGATTAAGAGCGGTGAATCATAGAAACAGGAAGCGCTCAAACGTTTGTGTGAGTGTATCTAATTTAGCAGTGATTCCATGTCAGCCACAGCTTGTTACAAAAAACATGACTGATAGTGTGTTTAACAAACTTAAACTAGCTTTATTAAATGTCAGGTCTTTGGCAGGAAAAACATTTTTAATCAATGATTTAATCACTGAGCACAATCTCGATTTTATGTTTTTAACAGAAACTTGGATTGAACAGAATAACAGTGCAGCTGTTCTTATCGAATCAACCCCTCCCAACTTTAGTTTTATGAGTCAGGAAAGAATGCATAAGAAAGGGGGTGGAGTTGCTATTCTGTTCAATGATTCCCTTCAATGCAGGAAGACATCGTATGGAAACTTTGATTCTTTTGAATATGTGGCCCTTCAGCTGAAATGCTCCTCTCGAGCTCTGCTCCTAAATATCTATAGACCACCCAAATACTGTGCAAGCTTTATTGATGACTTTACTGAACTGCTGTCTATAGTGTGTATTGACTTTGACCGTCTAGTCATTGTTGGTGATTTTAACATCCATGTTGACAACCCCCAGGACAGAGGGGCTAAAGAACTGTTTTGTGTTCTTGATAGCTATGGACTGACTCAGCATGTGACGGAGCCCACGCACAATAAGGGGCACACTCTGGACTTCATGATCTCAAAGGGTCTGAATATCTCTAAGGTTGTGGTGACTGATGTTGCACTCTCTGACCATTCCTGTGTTTTCTTTGAGAGCTCTATTTCTGTTCACAAAAATGTTCAAAAAGAGGTAACCACAAAGCGATATTTGACTGAAAATACTAGGGAAATGTTTACTCAGAATTTCTCTTCCACACTTGCCCCTGCCAACATCTCAGTAAATGAGCTAGTAGATCATTTTAATTCAAAAATTAAAATTTGTATAGATGCCATTGCTCCAACTAAGGTAAAGGAAGTGTCTGGCAAGAAAATATCTCCATGGAGAAAGGCCATGACCGTGAGAGCAGAAATAAGAGAATGTCGAAAAGCTGAACGCAGGTGGCGAAAAACAAATCTCCAGGTTCACTTTGACATCTATAAAGAGAGACTTGGCCTTTATAATTTGGAATTGAAAAACGCACGACAGTCTTTCTTCTCTGACATCATTACCAAAAACAAAAACAACACACGTGCCTTGTTTGCTACCGTCGACAGACTAACTAACCCCCCAGTGTCAGTAGCCTCTGAATTTCTATCCACCAGGGCGTGCAATGATTTTGCCTTTTTCACTGACAACATTCAGAAAATCAGACAAGCAGTCAGTGCCTCTGCATCAGGAACAGCAAATGTGTTGTCCCTATCTCCACTTAACATCAATTCAGACATCATGACACAATTCCATCAGATTAATGATAAAAACCTAGAGGACATTATTCAACTTCTGAAATCCTCCTCCTGCTGCCTTGATATTATTCCAACAGGATTTTTCAAAGATGTTTTGCCTTGCATGGCCTCAGATCTACTTCATATAGTAAACACATCTCTTCACTCAGGTATTTTTCCACAGGCCCTGAAAACTGCAGTCATTAAACCGCTCTTAAAAAGAATAATCTAGATGCTTCAGTAATGAACAATTACAGGCCCATATCAAACCTCCCATTTCTAGGTAAAATCATTGAAAAAGTTGTTTTTCAACAGTTGAGTAATTTCTTGCATTTAAATAACTGTTTTGATGTGTTCCAGTCAGGCTTTCGTCCAAACCACAGCACTGAGACTGCTCTTGTAAAGGTCTTCAATGACATCCACTTAAACACAGACAGTGGCAGAACTTCAGTGTTAGTATTATTAGATCTCAGTGCTGCGTTTGACACTGTTGACCACAGCATATTACTAGACCGACTGGAGAACTGGGTGGGACTTTCGGAAACAGTTCTGAATTGGTTTGAATCCTACTTAAAGGACAGAAACAACTTTGTTTCTATAGGTAAATACACATCTGAGTTGACAAATATGACATGTGGGGTTCCTCAAGGCTCCATCTTGGGGCCTCTTCTCTTTAACATCTACATGCTACCACTGGCTCAGATAATGAAGAACAACAAAATAAGTTACCATAGCTATGCAGATGACACACACATGTACGTAACAATTTCACCAGGAGACTATGCTCCAATTCAAACACTGAGTAAGTGCATTGAACAAATCAATGACTGGATGTGTCAGAACTTTCTCCAATTAAACAAAGATAAAACTGAGGTAATGGTTTTTGGAGCCAAGGCAGAACGTATGAAAGTTAGCGCTGAGCTTCAGTGTGCAATGTTCAAAACAACAGATAGAGCCAGAACTCTAGGTGTAGTCATGGACTCTGACCTGAGTTTCAACAGTCACATTAAAACTGTTACTAAATCAGCCTACTATCACCTAAAGAACATATCTAGGATTAAAAGACTAATGTCACAGCAGGATTTGGAAAAACTTGTCCATGCTTTTATCTTCAGTAGACTCGACTACTGCAATGGTGTCTTCACAGGTCTCACTAAAAAATCTATTAGGAAGCTGCAGCTAATTCAGAACGCCGCTGCTCGAGTCCTCACTAACACTAAGAAAGTGGATCACTCCTGTTCTGAAGTCTTTACACTGGCTTCCTGTGTGTCAAAGAATAGATTTCTAAATACTGCTGCTGGTTTATAAAGCATTGAATGGTTTAGGCCCAAAATACATTTCTGACCTCCTGCTAAATGATGAACCATCCAGATCTCTCAGGTCTTCAGGGACTGGTCAGCTTTCTGTCCCCAGAGTCAGAACTAAACATGGAGAAGCAGCGTTCAGTTATTATGCTCCAAATATCTGGAACAAACTCCCAGAAACCTGCAGGTCCGCTGCAACTCTGACTACTTTCAAATCCAGTCTGAAGACTTTTCTTTTTGTCGCTGCTTTTAATTGAACTATTCATATCTTAGACTGCACTGTAACTTTTATCCATGTACTTTTTTCTTTTAATGTTTAATTGACAGCACTGTAACTTGTATCCATGTATTTCTTCTTTTAATGTTTATTTTATTAGCTTTTCTTTTTAATGACTGATTTTAAATGCCATTTTCTTAATCTCTTTCATTTTTTGTAAAGCACTTTGAATTGCCTTGTGTTGAAAAGTGCTATATAAATAAACTTGCCTTGCCTTGCCTTGCCTTGCCTTTCTCAGGTGTGTGTGGGTCAGAGTGAGACATGCTCAGGTGTGTGTGGGTCAGAGACCTGCTCAGGTGTGTGTGGGTCAGAGTGAGACCTGCTCAGGTGTGTGTGGGTCAGAGACCTGCTCAGGTGTGTGTGGGTCAGAGTGAGACCTGCTCAGGTGTGTGTGGGTCAGAGTGAGACCTGCTCAGGTGTGTGTGGGTCAGAGTGAGACCTGCTCAGGTGTGTGTGGGTCAGAGTGAGACCTGCTCAGGTGTGTGTGGGTCAGAGACCTGCTCAGGTGTGTGTGGGTCAGAGTGAGACCTGCTCAGGTGTGTGTGGGTCAGAGTGAGACCAGCTCAGGTGTGTGTGGGTCAGAGTGAGACCTGCTCAGGTGTGTGTGGGTCAGAGTGAGACCTGCTCAGGTGTGTGTGGGTCAGAGACCTGCTCAGGTGTGTGTGGGTCAGAGTGAGACCTGCTCAGGTGTGTGTGGGTCAGAGTGAGACCTGCTCAGGTGTGTGTGGGTCAGAGTGAGACCTGCTCAGGTGTGTGTGGGTCAGAGTGAGACCAGCTCAGGTGTGTGTGGGTCAGAGTGAGACCTGCTCAGGTGTGTGTGGGTCAGAGTGAGACCTGCTCAGGTGTGTGTGGGTCAGAGTGAGACCAGCTCAGGTGTGTGTGGGTCAGAGTGAGACCTGCTCAGGTGTGTGTGGGTCAGAGTGAGACCAGCTCAGGTGTGTGTGGGTCAGAGTGAGACCTGCTCAGGTGTGTGTGGGTCAGAGTGAGACCAGCTCAGGTGTGTGTGGGTCAGAGTGAGACCTGCTCAGGTGTGTGTGGGTCAGAGTGAGACCAGCTCAGGTGTGTGTGGGTCAGAGTGAGACCTGCTCAGGTGTGTGACCTCACCTGGCTCTCTGAGATGAGGCGCTGCAGACCCTCCTGGTCCACCTGGACTCCTCTCTCCTCCAACATCAGGTCCACCAGGTCCAGAGGGAAACCCAGGTTCCTGTGCAGAGACCAGACCACAGAGGCTACATACACACACACACACACACACACACACACACACACACACACACACACACACACACACACACACACACACACACACACACACACACACACACACACACACACACACACACACACACACACACACACACACACACACACACACACACACACACACACACACACGTAATATGAAGCACTTTGAGTACTTGGAAAAGCGCTCTAATAAAAATGAGTTATTATTAGGAGGAACTAAC
>NW_022990333.1:12500-32969 GCF_902827175.1 Gymnodraco acuticeps
CATCCTGGCTCCAGCCTGAAGCATCCATCTGTGCTCCACAGCCCGAAGCATAACCTCTGTGCTCCAGCCCGAAGCATCCTCTGTGCTCCAGCCCGAAGCATCCTCTGTGCTCCAGCCCGAAGCATCCTCTGTGGCGTACGCAAGCCCGAAGCATCCTCTGTGCTCCAGCCCGAAGCATTCCTCTGTGCTCCAGCCCGAAGCATCCTCTGTGCTCCAGCCTGAAGCATCCTCTGTGCTCCAGCCCGAAGCATCCTCTGTGCTCCAGCCCGAAGCATCCTCTGTGCTCCAGCCCGAAGCATCCTCTGTGCTCCAGCCCGAAGCATCCTCTGTGCTCCAGCCCGAAGCATCCTCTGTGCTCCAGCCCGAGCATCCTCTGTGCTCCAGCCCGAAGCATCCTCTGTGCTCCAGCCCGAAGCATCTCTGTGCTCCAGCCCGAAGCATCCTCTGTGCTCCAGCCCGAAGCATCCTCTGTGCTCCAGCCCGAAGCATCCTCTGTGCTCCAGCCCGAAGCATCCTCTGTGCTCCAGCCCGAAGCATCCTCTGTGCTCCAGCCCGAAGCATCCTCTGTGCTCCAGCCCGAAGCATCCTCTGTGCTCCAGCCGAAGCATCCTCTGTGCTCCAGCCCGAAGCATCCTCTGTGCTCCAGCCCTGAAGCATCCTCTGTGCTCCAGCCCGAAGCATCCTCTGTGCTCCAGCCTGAAGCATCCTCTGTGCTCCAGCCTGAAGCATCCTCTGTGCTCCAGCCTGAAGCATCCTCTGTGCTCCAGCCTGAAGCATCCTCTGTGCTCCAGCCTGAAGCATCCTCTGTGCTCAATGTTGTTGTTTGTTTCTCATGAGTGTTGATGTTCCACATGGAGCTGCTAGGATGCAAGGAGCATTTCAGACTGGATCTGACCGTTAAAGTGTTATTGTATCGGATGGTGTGTGTGTGTGTGTGTGTGTGCGTGTGTGTGTGTTGTGTGTGTGTGTGTGTGTGTTGTGTGTGTGTGTGTGTGTGTGTGTGTGTGTGTGTGACTCACTCTGCGCCTGACATGCCGGGGTGCACGCCATCGGCCACACACACACTGAGCGTGCGCACATGGTCCGCCACCACGCGGTACGCCATATCGGTTCGATCCCCGTCCGCCGCGCCCGTCCTGCCGCCGTACGGAGGGACACCTGACCTCTGAGGACACACAAAAAGTCTCGTTTTTAGTCTTACGCATCCGACCTGGAAAACTTTGCAGCCCATCTTATTTGTTACAGTGTACCGTGCACCAGGTCTGAGTTTGTATCAACTTTGGTTCTTAAAACAGATAAAGTCATTATCGTAGGTGACTTTAATATTCATGTTGACGATGATAAAAATAGCCTTACTGTTGCATTTAACTCTATATTAGATTCTGTTGGTTTCTGTCAGAGTGTAAATAAACCAACCCACTGCTATAATCACACTCTCGACCTTGTTCTGACTTATGGTATTGAAATTGAGCAACTATTAGTCGAACCGCATAATCCTGCTTTATCCGACCATTTCTTATTAACTTTTGAAGTACTGTTACGAGACTACAAAGCATTAGTCAAAAGCTCCTGCAGCAGAAACCTATCTGTTAGTGCTATAGCCAAATTTAAGGAAGAGATTCCACCAATACTTAACTCGATAGCATGTCTGCATGTAAGGGAGGAAACTTATACAAAATGTACACCACCCCAAATTGATCATGTTGTTGATAGTGCTACAGATGCGCTGCGAATACAATTAGACTCTGTTGCTCCTTTGAAAAAGAAGAAAATAAAACAACATAGACTAGCTCCATGGCATAATGCCCAAACCCGCAAAATAAAGCAAAAGTCCAGACAACTTGAAAGGATATGGCGTTCCACTAAACTTGAAGAATCTCGTTTAATTTGGCATATTACTCTCAATGAATATAAGAAAGCACTGCGTAAAGCGAGAGCAGCCTACTACTCTTCATTAATAGATGAGAATAAGAATAATGCAAGATTTCTTTTCAGCACTGTAGCCAGGCTGACAGAGAGCCACAGCTCGATTGAGCCTTCTATTCCCATAGCACTCAGTAGGAATGATTTTATGTGCTTTTTTAACGATAAAATTGTTACTCTTAGAAACAAAATTAATGACCTCTTGCCTTTGACCAGTATAGTGTTATCAACAGCTCCCGGAAACGTAAGTTCTAATATTACACTAGATAGTAAACGAGAATGCTTTTCAGCCATAAACCTTGAACATGTACATCTGACCGGTGACAACATTTCCTATTGACGCAGCAACCACTGTAAGTTATATTCTTGTTTAATTAGACTTCTCTGTTTCATTTATTCGACTCTGTATAATTGTTCTGTAGTTATTGTAGCTAAAACGGCTAAATCGCTTTTGAGAGATTTTAAATCTCAGATCTGCTCAGGCGAAACCTGCTTTACAGCTCTCAGCTCTCAATCCTGCATTATTAATATAGGCAGGGCCAGTCTATTGTCGCCCATCAGCTGTAGATAGTTAACTAATTAGAGGGGCGTGGCCCTACAGCTGTGAGAACTCAGCGTCAGACAGCCGAAGACTGACAAAGACATTGGAGTCCTGCGGGAGTAAGACTGACAAAGACATTGGAGTCCTACGGGAGTCACGAGGGAGGCAAATCCTACTCTGATTGAGCTGGTGTCTTATTTCTCTTTTCTTTAGTTTTCTAGCCCCTAATGCTATAATCATGTGTATTTTCTCCATTCCTGTTCATGTGTCTTCTCGCAATTATCACTGGCCCCGTGTATCTCCTAATCGATATAACCGGCCTCCTCTCGTCTATCCCACGTGCTCCACTGAGATCCAACATCTAGTTTCAGGTGGCCTGTGGAATTGCCAGTCAGCTGTTCCTAAGGCTGACTTCATCTCTGGCTACGCCTCCCTGCAGTCTCTGGATTTCCTTGCTCTCACTGAGACCTGGATTACTCCATCCAACACATCCACCCCAGCAGCTCTCTCCACTGCATATTCCTTCTCCCATACACCCAGACCCACTGGCAGAGGAGGTGGCACTGGTCTCCTGCTCTCTCCCAAATGGAGCTTTTCCCTCTTCAAGCTACCTAACTTCACTCCTTCCACCTTTGAGTTCCATGCCGTCACAGTAACCCATCCTATACAGTTAACCATTGTTGTTCTCTACCGTCCACCAGGCGCCTTGGGGGACTTCTTGGAGGAATTAGATCATCTCCTCTCACACATCCCTGAAACTGGCCCTCCCGCTGTACTTCTCGGAGACTTCAACCTCCAGACGGGGAAGATAGACGAACTAACATCTCTGTTAACTGCCTTTGCTTTCTCACTGTCTCCGTCCCCACCGACTCATAAAGCTGGCAATGTCCTTGATCTCATATTCTCAAGGAACTGCGCTACTTCTAACCTCTCTGTAAACCCGCTCCACACATCCGATCACTTCTTCATTTCATTCTCTCTAACCCCTTTCCAAACTTAACAAACTAATCTCTTCCCATCCTGCACCTGTCCGCCGTAACCTTCGTTCCCTCTCCCCCTCTACCTTTGCCTCGTCGGTGCTCTCAGCCCTCCCTTCCTCTGACTCGTTCCAACTGCTGCCTCCAAATCTCTGCTGCAGAAACTCTCCTCTCTACTCTCTCATCCTCTCTGGACTCTCTCTGTCCTCTCACATCTCGGCAGGCTCGTCAGTCCCCTCCTGCTCCCTGGCTAAATGATGCACTGCGTGCTAATAGAACCGTCCTTAGGGCAGCAGAGCGGAAACGGTGGAAATCCAAACACCGTGACGACCTCCTAACCTATCAAGCTCTCCTCTCCTCTTTCTCTGCTTCCATCTCTCAGGCAAAAAGCACTTTCTTTCAAGATAAGATCCAATCTTCCTATTCCAATCCTAAAAAACTATTTTCCATCTTCTCCTCCCTCTTGGACCCTCCAAAAGCTCCTCCCCCCTCCTCACTTCTGTCAAGCGACTTTGTTAACCACTTTGAAAAAAAGGTTGATGATATTCGCTCTTCTTTTTCTGACTCACCTCTACTCACCGCTGGGTCACCAGACCTTCCTTCCACCAACACACTAACCTCCTTTTCCCCTCTCTCTCCAAGTGAGGTTCTTACCCTCATTACCTCTGCCCGCCCTACCACCTGTCCTCTGGACCCTATCCCTTCAAACCTCCTTCAGACTATCGCTCCTGATATTCTACCGTTTCTCACCCATTTCATCAACACTTCTCTAACTTCTGGTCACTTTCCAAACAGTCTCAAGGAGGCAAGAGTAAACCCTCTCCTAAAGAAACCCACTCTCAACCCGTCTGATGTTATAAACTACAGGCCTGTCTCTCTCCTCCCGTTCCTGTCTAAATCACTTGAACGCGCTGTCTTTAAACAACTCTCCTGTTATCTCAATCAGAACAACCTTCTGGATCCGCACCAGTCTGGTTTCAAGGCAGGTCACTCCAGCAGAAACTGCTCTCATTGCTGTCACTGAGGAACTGCACACTGCTAAAGCAGCCTCCCTCTCCTCTGTCATCATCCTGTTGGACCTGTCTGCTGCATTCGACACGGTGAGTCATCAGATCCTCCTTCGCACTCTCCAAAAACTTGGAGTTTCAGGCTCTGCACTTTCCCTCCTCACCTCATACCTGAAAGACCGCACCTACAGGGTGACTTGGAGAGGGTCTGAGTCAATTAACTTGTCAATTAACTACGGGGGTCCCTCAGGGCTCTGTTCTTGGTCCCCTCCTCTTCTCCCTGTACACAAACTCGCTCGGATCAGTCATTAGCCCGCATGGTTTTTCTTACCACTGCTACGCTGATGACACCCAATTAATTCTGTCCTTTCCCCGCTCAGAGACCCAGGTCGTCGCACGCATCTCTGCTTGTCTAGCTGACATCTCTCAGTGGATGTCTGCTCATCACCTCAAACTCAACCTTGACAAGACTGAGCTGCTCTTCCTCCCGGGAAAAGATTGTCCCACTCTTGACCTAACAATCAACATCGGCACCTCATGTTGTTTCCCCTGACTCAGACTGCAAGGAATCTGGGTGTGACCCTAGATAACAACCTGTCCTTCACTGCAAACATCGCTGCTACAACCCGCTGCTGCAGATACACGCTTTACAACATCAGGAAGATACGTCCCCAGCTGACTCAGAAAGCGACACAGGTTCTGGTCCAGGCTCTCGTCACCTCACGCCTAGACTACTGCAACTCCCTCCTGGCTGGTCTACCTGCATGTGCCATCTGACCTCTGCAGCTCATCCAGAATGCAGCGGCTCGTCTGATCTTCAACCTTCCTAAATGTTCCCACACCACTCCGCTCCTCCGCTCCCTTCACTGGCTTCCGGTAACTGCTAGAATCCACTTCAAGACACTGGTACTTGCGTACCATGCTGCGAATGGATCTGGCCCTTCGTACATCCAGGACATGGTTAAACCGTACACCCCAGCGCGTGCACTACGCTCTGCATCAGCCAAACGACTCGCTGCGCCCTCGCTGCGAGGGGGACCCAAGTTCCCATCGGCAAAAACACGTGGGTTTGCTATCCTGGCTCCAAGATGGTGGAATGAGCTCCCCATTGACATCAGGACAGCAGATAGCTTACACACCTTCCAGACTGAAAACTCATCTCTTTCGACTCCACTTCGAGCGATAGAACTATTAACAAAGCACTTTTATACTGATAAAGGACTGGCTTATCTAAAGCCAGTTGAGTAGCACTTGAAATGTTTGGCTCTATGAAACCTGATGTACTTTATGATTCTGTTTTCTTCAAGGTTGTGTATTCCTGGTCGAATGTACTTATTGTAAGTCGCTTTGGACAAAAGCGTCAGCTAAATGCAATGTAATGTAATTAAATTCAATGATTCTCTCTTCTAAACCATCAACGTGCATGTTAGACCCAATTCCAACTAAGCTGTTGAAGGAAGTTTTTCCATTAATTAGCACTTATTTATTCAATATTATGAATATGTCTTTATTATCAGGCTATGTTCCACAATCATTCAAAGTAGCAGTGATAAAACCTCTTCTTAAAAAGCACAACCTCGATCCAGAGGTTTTAGCCAATTATAGACCTATTTCTAATCTTCCATTCTTGAGAAAGCGGTCGCAAAACAGCTGATTACTTAAAAAACAATGATTTATTTGAAGATGTTCAGTCTGGCTTTAGAACACATCATAGCACAGAGACAGCTCTGGTTAAAGTCACAAATGACATTCTAATAGCCTCTGACAAGGGACGTGTCTCTATTCTTGTTTTGCTCGATCTCAGTGCTGCATTTGATACTATCGACCATGATATCTTATTGCAAAGACTAGAGCACTTAGTTGGCATACAGGGAACTGCTTTAGGCTGGTTTAGGTCCTATCTATCTGAACGCTCTCAGTTTGTACGTGTCAATGATGAATCTTCCACGCAAACCAAAGTTAGCCATGGAGTGCCACAGGGCTCAGTGCTGGGACCTATTTTGTTCACATTATATATGCTTCCGTTAGGCATTATTATAAGGAATCATTCTGTAAACTTTCATTGTTATGCGGATAATACTCAATTATATTTATCCATCAAGCCTGATGAAACCAATCACCTAAATACAATTCAAGACTGCCTCAAGGACTTAAAAACGTGGATGACCTTAAACTTGTTGATGTTAAACACGACCAACACTGAAGTTATTGTACTCGGCCCGAAGAATCTACGAAACAAATTATCTAAGGATATACTAACTATGGATGGCATTAATTTGGCCTCCAGTGAGACTGTAAGGAATCTTGGTGTTATATTTGATCAGGATTTATCCTTTAACGCCCACATAAAATCAATTTCAAGGACCGCCTACTTCCATCTACGTAACATTGCAAAAATCAGGCATATCTTGCCTCAAAACGATGCAGAGAAACTAGTCCATGCATTTGTTACTTCAAGGCTGGATTATTGTAACTCTTTATTATCAGGGTGTACCAAGAAGTCAGTCAAGTCGCTTCAGCTGATTCAAAATGCTGCAGCTCGTGTACTAACCAGAGTTAGGAAAAGGGACCACATTACTCCTGTTCTGGCTGCCTTACACTGGCTCCCTATAGAACACAGGATAGAATTTAAAATTCTTCTTCTCGCCTACAAAGCCCTTAATGGGCAGGCACCATCTTACCTTAAAGAACTCATTATACCCTACTGTCCTACTAGGGCATTGCGTTCCAAGAATGCAGGGTTGTTGGTTGTTCCTAGAGTCTCTAAAAGTACAATGGGAGCCAGAGCCTTTTCTTATCAAGCTCCACATTTGTGGAATCAGCTTCCAGTTTGTGTTCGGGCGGCAGACACCCTATCCGTTTTTAAGAGTGCGCTTAAGACCTTCCTTTTTGATAAAGCTTATAGTTAGGGCTGATTAGATTCAGCCCCTAGTTTTGCTGATATAGGCTTAGTTTGTCAGGGGACATCTTACTTCTTCCTTCTCTCTGTCTATACCTGTGTACTCTCATGTTCCCATTAACCCAGCTTCCCCACATGTCTTTCTTTTTGGTGTCTGTATACGCCGGGATCCGGAGTCATGGATGATCCTGCGCTCCTCTGTCCTGGATCGCGAGCCCTGGATCTTGAGTCGTGGCTGTGGTCCTGGATCATAAGTCCTGGATGGATATCCTCGTGGATTCATCTTCCTATTATACACACATGCATTTCCAAACATTTGGACTACCTATGTTGCAAATGTATTATCCTTTCAATTTACACACGGCATCTATTGCACGTCTGTCCGTCCTGGGAGAGGGATCCCTCCTCTGTTGCTCTCCCTGAGGGTTCTCCCATGTTCCCTTTAAACTGTGGGTTTTCTCCGGAAGTTTTTCCTTGTACGATGTGAGGGTCTAAGGACAGAGGGGCTAAGGACAGAGGGGCTAAGGACAGAGGGTGTCGTATTATCATACTGATATTCTGTACAAACTGTGAAGTCCACTGAGACAAATGTAACATTTGTGATATTGGGCTATATAAATAAACATAATGTAGGAGCCGCATTTAAGTTTATTTTGTTTTGATTTATTTGGAACCTTTATTAATGCATTTTTCTGTTTCAGTGAGAGGTGTGCTTTGCTCAGGTGAAGGGGGCGGGGCTAAGGCTTTAAATTGGAGGTGCGGTGTGTGACGAGGGGCAGCAGGCAGCAGCAATACCGTCATTGACACGCAGACGCAACCTTATGCTTAGTCAAATACAGATTATTAGGATCTGCTGTTTAAGTTTGTTACATATTGTTTTCGTATTTTGTTTTACTGGAAATAAAACGTTGAAAAGCAACAGAAACGTCCAGTGGATTGTGTACTGCGAGTCTGACACTGCTTCCCAGCCCCAAGCTCTACATGTGGCCAAGAACAATCACTGTTGAGGTGAAGGTTACAAGACAAACTTTTTGGGATGTTGGCCACTACAATTAGTCAATGACGCGCTGTGATTGGAAACACGAGGACTATTGGAGGATCAAAGGGATCGTAGGAATCTAAGACAAAGGAAACGCCGGCCGACGCGTGGCGGAGCAAACAAAGAAACACTTCGGAGGAGGTATGAACTTTCAGATCAAACATCACTGAAGGATTATTCGTTTGGAAGAAATACTTGAAGTGTTTAGAAACAGGTTTCACCGCTGATATGTGTTTATGGACAGTGAGTCTTTTATTTGTCAACCTTTCTGTGACGAAGAAAAAGAGAGCAGCGGTGAAATACAGCCTCTTATAAATGAACGTATGAAGTAACCTGAGTTAAGTGTTGAACATACAAGGATAACGGAGCCACAAGAACTGTTTCTAAACATTTTGAAGACTTTCTGGAAGTTTGTATTGGATTAAAATGGCGAGTTCTGATGAGGCGGAATCGACACCTGCAGACATGGATGAGGCTGCGGCGCAGCTGCGCTCATCAAGATCAGGAAAAGCTTTGCATTTAACACGGAGAATGAACATTGTGAACAACCTAATGACCGATAAGGAATATCTGGATGAAGTCAAAGGCAATATGTTGAAGTTTAACGAACTTTCGGTTGATTTTAAAGCCTTGCATGTCTCATATGCGCAAATGTTGGATGAGAGCGCAAGAAAAGAGGACGATGAGAAATGGTATCAGCCGAGATGTACGCACATAATCTCATTCCTTGCCAAAGTTACGAAATGGATAACTGACATAGAAAATGCTGATTCACTCAACTTGACTCAAGTGGAAGGTCTGCCAGCTGAAGAAGGTGCATATGCAAATGAAGGCGGCGGTCTGAGCGAGGTGGATACACACTCAGTGAGGTCCATAACATCCAGCCACTCTTCCTCCTCCTCATTACGCATCAATGCTGAGGCAGAGAGAGCAGCCTTATTGGCCAAAGCTTCTATGTTACAAGAAACACATGCCATTGAAGAACAGGAACAAATGTTACAAAAAAGAAGAGAAACACTAGAATTACACACAGAAATAGCAGCAACACAGCCAACATTAATTATCTTAAAGACAATGAATTAGCCAGGCTTAGCCCTGCACAGGCTGAAGCAGCAGCTGCCACACTGAGGGATACAAAGCCAGGTATTTCAGCTCATCCCTATGACAGAGGTGCTCCAGTTGTTAGGAGCAAGGCAGGCGCCCCACTTCACTTTCCCTTTTTGAATGTCCGTGAAGATGACGCACACAGTTGGCCTGATATTCATCATGAAGAGAGCATTAATGATCAGCCACAACCAACCTCAGTGCACACTATTCCACCTGTCATACCCCAAAACACACAGCCAACTCTGCCACAAGGACAAAGCCCCCCTACGCCCAGCACAGCAAAGGATGACCACATGATTCAAATACTGGAGAATCAAAGCAGCTTGACGAGGATACTTGTGAAACAACATCTTCTCTCGACGCTGCCTTTATCCACTCCTTTGAACATTGTATTGAAAACAAAACGGACAACAACAGAGACAGGTTGCAGTTCCTTATACAGTTCACCAGAGGCCAAGCTCAGCGGCTAGTCAACAGCTGTGAATACATGTCTCCAGACAGAGGCTTTCAGAAAGCAAAACGTTTACTGAAGGAACACTTTGGGAACGAATACAAATTCTCTTGTGCTTACCTGGAAAAAGCTATATCCTGGCCCCTAGTGAAATCTGAAGATTCAAGGTCGCTGCAGGATTACGCCATGTTTCTAAGGAGTTGCTGCAACGCTATGGAGGAAATGGAGTACTTGGAGGAACTCGACACAGTGTCCAACATGAGAAGCATTGTGCTTAAGCTTCCATACAAGCTCAGGGAGAGATGGCGCAGCAAAGCTTACGCACTGCAAGAGGAGCGCAGTCGTAGAGTAAGGATTTTAGATCTTGTCTATTTCATTGAAAGGCAAGCTCGCATAGCAGCAGACCCAGTTTTTGGTGACCTTCAAGACCAGTCAGCTGCCAAAGGAAAGGTGGCTGTAAAGACTAGATGTCCTGTTAAGTCGCAGATCTCAAAGGCCTATGACAGCAGTTTTGCCACAGGTGTCACTATTTCCCCAAAAGAACCAGAGCCTGAACCCTCCTGTCCCTTCTGTAGGTGCAAGCACACATTGGAACTGTGCAAACGGTTCTTTGAAGAAACACATAGGAACAAGCTGAACTTTGTAAAGATCAAGGGCATATGCTTTGGCTGTCTCTCTATTGGCCACATTAGTAGAGACTGTAAACAACGCCTCACCTGTAGAGTTTGCAAGCAAGCCCACCCAAGTGCCCTGCACCTCTATGTTAAAGATGGTCCGACTAAACAGACTGAAAGGCCCTCTGGTGTAGCAGGCAGAACCACAGCAGAGTTATGTGGCCACATAGGGGCCGGAGAACAACAGCAAGTGCTGTCTATTGTCCCAGTGCAAGTTAAGGCAGCAAAAGGCAGTCAAGTCTTTCAAGTCTATGCCCTCCTGGACCCTGGTTCCACCGTTACCTTCTGCTCCGAAGCGCTGATGTCTAAACTCAACCTGAAAGGCAGAAAAACACATATTCTGTTAAGCACAATGAATCAGAAAAAACTGGTGCCATCTCATGTCATACCTGGAATTGAAGTTTCAGCACTGAACAGCGACAACTTCTTACCTCTTCCTGACGTTTTCACCCAGAGAGAAATGCCAGTCACCTCCATTAGCATTCCCAACCAGAATGACTTAACGCAGTGGGCGTACCTGAATAAAGTCCAACTTCCCAGTATCAGTGCTAAAGTGGAATTATTAGTTGGCACGAATGCTCCAAAGCTGTTAGAGCCATCGGAGGTTATTAACAGCCAAGGTGAGGGCCCCTCCGCAGTAACAACTCTATTGGGGTGGGTTGTAAATGGGCCACTCAGAAATGGCGGTGAGGGCAGTACGGCGAGAGTGACTGTGAATAGGATATCTGCCACAAGTTTGGAAGAGCTTCTAATGTCACAGTACAACCAGGACTTCAACGAAGTGTCATCTGAGGAAAAGCCAGAGATGTCAGTTGAGGACAAAATGTTTTTGAAAGTAGCCAGTGAGGCTACCCTGCAAAACGGACCCTACAGTCTAAAGTTGCCTTTCAGGAAAGCCAATGTCAGCATGCCTAACAACCGCCAAATTGCAGAACAGCGCCTGCAGGGCTTAAAAAGGAAGATGAAGGGGGACCAGCACTACAAGCAGGAATACGTTGCATTCCTCAACGACATCTTGGAGAACAACTATGCAGAGGAGGTCCCACAGGAAGATCTGACACAGTCACCCGGACACAAATGGTACATGCCACACCATGGGGTGTACCACCCCAAAAAGAAAAAGCTTAGAGTGGTTTTTGACTGTGCAGCCTCTTACCAAGGCATGTCCCTGAACACAGAGTTACTGCAGGGACCTGATCTGAATCATTCTCTTGTGGGAGTCATTGTGAGATTTCGCAAAGAGCCAATTGGATTTATGGCCGACATAAAATCAATGTTCCATCAGGTCAGAATGGATACATCTCATGTGGACTACTTGCGGTTCCTGTGGTGGCCACAAGGTGATACCAGTAAGCCCCCAAAAGAATACCGCATGCTGGTGCACATGTTTGGTGCCGTGTCCTCCCCAAGCTGTGCAATTTTTGCGCTACAAAAGACGGCTGAAGACAATGAACATGGGTTCCCACCTCAAGTAGCTGAAACTGTCCGAAGCAACTTTTATGTTGATGACTGTGTAAAGTCAGTCTCAAAAGAAACTGAAGCCATCCAGCTAGTGAAGGACCTCACTGCGTTATGCAGGAGAGGGGGGTTTCAGCTGACCCAGTGGGTTAGCAACAGCAGAGCAGTTCTGGCCTCCATCCCCACAGAGCAAAGGGCAAAGGATGTTAGGACTTTGGATCTCGACAAAGACAGTGTCCCCATTGAAAGAACATTGGGTTTGCAGTGGGGTGTGGACTCTGACCATTTCCAGTTTAACATCCATCTCAACCAGAAGCCACATACACGAAGAGGAATACTTTCAGTTGTAAGTTCAATCTTTGATCCACTCGGCTTTCTGGCTCCTCTGATTCTCCCAGCCAAGCAGTTGCTACAAGAGCTCTGCCAGAGAGGCTTCGGGTGGGACGAACCTTTGCCCCAGACTATATCAGATAAATGGATCGAATGGATAGCAAGTCTGGAGAGGATAAAACACTTCCAAATGCCTCGCTGTCTGAAGCCAAAGAGCTATGGAACACACACGTTTGCACAGCTGCATCACTTCTCAGACGCCAGTGAGAATGGCTATGGCTCAGTAAGCTACATCAGGCAGGTTAACATTCAGGATGTTGTTCATGTTGCCTTTGTCCTAGGAACATCCAGAGTCCTTCCTTTAAAGCACATCACATTACCGCGGCTGGAGTTGGTAGCTGCAACACTGTTGGTGAAGGTGGACAAAATGCTGAGGAAAGAACTACACATGGACTTAAACCCCTCAGTCTTCTGGACGGATAGCCAAACAGTACTCAAGTACATCGGTAATGACTACACTAGGTTTAAGACCTATGTTGCCAACAGAGTGTCACTGATTCGTGACAATAGTGAACGGTCTCAATGGAGATATGTAAGCAGCAAGGAAAATTAAGCATATCAGATCGGACAACGGTACAAACCTGGTGGGTGCCCAAACTGAGCTCAAAAAGGCCATGAGTTCACTAAACGAAGGGAAAATCCAAGGCGCTTTGCACCCTGAAGGAATCCAGTGGAGTTTCAATCCACCGGCGGCCTCACATTATGGTGGAGTCTGGGAAAGACTCATAAGATCTGTCCGTCAGGTGCTGACCTCCACTCTCCATCAGCAAACCCTCGACGATGAAGGCCTACAAACCATCTTCTGCGAGGTAGAGTCCATTCTCAATAACCGTCCTCTCTCCACCGTGTCCTCCGATCCACACGACCTGGAACCACTGACTCCCAATCACATCCTCCTGCTAAAAACGCAACCCATCCTACCTCCGGGAACGTTTCAGAGATCTGACCTCTATGCCAGGCGCCGCTGGAAGCAGGTCCAGTACATGGCGGATCTGTTCTGGCATAGATGGACACAGGAATACCTCCTGCTGCTCCAAGAGAGACAGAAATGGAACACAGTGAGGAAAAACTTTAGCGTTGGAGATGTCGTCCTGGTAGTTGACCCAACTGCTCCACGGGGGCCATTAGGCAGAGTACTGGAGACCAAGCCTGATGCAAGAGGTCTGACCCGTACAGTGAAGCTCCAGACGAAAACCTCCATTATCGATAGGCCAATAGCGAAACTGTGCCGCCTCCTGGAGACGGAAGAATAATAGGTCTTCTTAAACATCAATAAGGGATGTAATGTATATACTTTATTTTTCTAAATTCATTATTCATTGGTCGTTTTACGGCTCCCTTTTTGCTAATTTGAGTAATTGATTCTGAGAGAACAATTAGTGGCCGGTGTGTAGGAGCCACATTTAAGTTTATTTTGTTTTGATTTATTTGGAACCTTTATTAATGCATTTTTCTATTTCAGTGAGAGGTGTGCTTTGCTCAGGTGAAGGGGGCGGGGCTAAGGCTTTAAATTGGAGGTGCGGTGTGTGACGAGGGGCAGCAGGCAGCAGCAATACCGTCATTGACACGCAGACGCAACCTTATGCTTAGTCAAATACAGATTATTAGGATCTGCTGTTTAAGTTTGTTACATATTGTTTTCGTATTTTGTTTTACTGGAAATAAAACGTTGAAAAGCAACAGAAACGTCCAGTGGATTGTGTGCTGCGAGTCTGACACTGCTTCCGAGGCCCAAGCTCTACATGTGGCCAAGAAACAATGACTTTTGAGGTGAAGGTTACAAGACAAACTTTTTGGGATTTTGGCCACTACATGTAACATTTGTGATATTGGGCTATATAAATAAACATTGATTGATTGATCGCCATGACAACCAGCAGTCAGCACACCAGTGTGTGTGTGTGTGTGTGTGTGTGTGTATGTGTGTGTGTGTGTGTGTGTGTGTGTGTGTGTACGTACCTGGTGTATCTCCTCCAGCAGGGGGGTGAACAGGTCAGTGTTGTAGGTACTGAGTGTTCCCTGAAGGACGCTGACCAGACGCTCCAAACCCATCCCTGTATCAACAGAGAGGAGGGGGAGGGGCTGCAGGGAGAGGTCCGCCTCCCTACACACACGTGAATTTATAATCATCTTAAAAAATAATTTCCATGTAAAAAAAGTCACAGTTTGTCGTAAAACTGTTGAAATATAAGACTATGAAAAATATGCTAGAAAAACTACAAATCCCAGAATCCCGGTCGAGCCAGTATAGCGTTAGCAGTTAGTCGGTTCGTAAGAGTCTTACAGAACCGACTAACTACCCTTGTGTGTATGTACAGCTCTCAACATGCCCATGAGTGATTTACACTTCTTAATACTTTTCGCCTACTTTCACTTTTTTATTTTGACTTGCAATGATCTTTTAAATTGACAAACATCATATGTTTAATTCGTGGCAAAATTCAAATGGGATCGAAAGATAATCTGCGCAGAATGCTGGGCATTTAACATGCATTTAAACAGTCCTTCGGTGCCACTTGATTACGTAGTATACTTGAAATAGTGGCTCTGCAGCAGGTTTACTCGACATTGAGAAATGGCCTCTGTCCTACACGGCTTGTTGGAGCTCCTGCCCCCCCCCTCACTGTGCTCTGATTGGTCAGCTCGCCCACTCTGTTCTGATGAGTCCACCACCGTTACAGCAGAACATCAGTGATTATGTTTTATAATGGCGTTTGATAGCAACCAGGAAATGACACCAGTAATGACAAACAGATGAGAATGCTGCGTGGGGTCTGGGTGCCGTGTTGGGGGGACGTTGGGGGGCTCGCTGCTCGAGCAAACAGTGAGAGCCGCTCCTCCCCGTGAGGCTCGAGGAGCGGACAGTGAGAGCCGCTCCTCCCCGTGAGGCTCGAGGAGCGGACAGTGAGAGCCGCTCCTCCCCGTGAGGCTCGAGGAGCGGACAGTGAGAGCCGCTCCTCCCCGTGAGGCTCGAGGAGCGGACAGTGAGAGCCGCTCCTCCCCGTGAGGCTCGAGGAGCGGACAGTGAGAGCCCCTCCTCCCCGTGAGGCTCGAGGAGCGGACAGTGAGAGCCGCTCCTCCCCGTGAGGCTCGAGGAGCGGACAGTGAGAGCCCCTCCTCCCCGTGAGGCTCGAGGAGCGGACAGTGAGAGCCCCTCCTCCCCGTGAGGCTCGAGGAGCGGACAGTGAGAGCCCCCTCCGTGAGGCTCGAGGAGCGGACAGTGAGAGCCCCTCCTCCCCGTGAGGCTCGAGGAGCGGACAGTGAGAGCCCGCTCCTCCCCGTGAGGCTCGAGGAGCGGACAGTGAGAGCCGCTCCTCCCCGTGAGGCTCGAGGAGCGGACAGTGAGAGCCGCTCCTCCCCGTGAGGCTCGAGGAGCGGACAGTGAGAGCCGCTCCTCCCCGTGAGGCTCGAGGAGCGGACAGTGAGAGCCGCTCCTCCCCGTGAGGCTCGAGGAGCGGACAGTGAGAGCCGCTCCTCCCCGTGAGGCTCGAGGAGCGGACAGTGAGAGCCGCTCCTCCCCGTGAGGCTCGAGGAGCGGACAGTGAGAGCCGCTCCTCCCCGTGAGGCTCGAGGAGCGGACAGTGAGAGCCGCTCCTCCCCGTGAGGCTCGAGGAGCGGACAGTGAGAGCCGCTCCTCCCCGTGAGGCTCGAGGAGCGGACAGTGAGAGCCGCTCCTCCCTGGCCCCGTCTCAGGTCGGTTAAATGAAATCCTTGCTTCCCTCACTTGCGTCGTTTCTCTGCGTTTAGTCCCTCCCACCAGGGAAGCATGGAGGGACGCAAGGAAACCACGAGAAGCAGGGAAATGAGTTTTAAGAGCAATGGGACGTCCTTTCCTCCGGAGCGTCACGTGAAGCAACGTCCGTTTGTGATGACGCGGCACAGCTGATCGTCTGACAGCAGCTCTGTCCCCGTTGTGTTCACAAACACCCCCGCCTCTGTTAGTACACATTTACTGACACAAACATTTGTATCATCTGTTGTAGACCCCAATAAATAAAATAAAATAAGAACTAATTCTCAAAAAAGATAAACGCCATTCTTAAAATGTATAAACGAACAATAGTTGGATTAATATTGATTAGAGTGCACAATAGAAATAAAATAATTGAGAGAAGAAAAAGATTCAATTAAATTCAAAACCTTTATTTATCAGGTAAAATCCCATTGAGATCAATGATCTCTTTTTCAAGGGAGACCTGCAGCAGTAGGTTCCACAAGAAGACATAAAAACATAAAAACCAGAACAACAAAAGGACATCATACAGCATCATTACAGGGATTACAATTTACATATTTAACCACATGTACAGGTACCAACAGCATCTGATTGAGTAGCATCCAACCGAGCTTTAAAAACATGTAGTGGTACTAGCTTGGTAATTTTCCATTCTTTTTGCAGACTGTTCCATGTTAGTGGAGCTGCACATCTAAAAGCTTTCTTCCCTAAGACAGTCCTAGCACTTGGCACATTTAATAAAACCACAGCATTCGATCTCAGGCAATAAGTACTTTCAATTCGCAGAGAGATCAGAGAGCAGATATAAGATGGTAGTTTATCCAACATGGCTTTGTAAATGAAAAAGTACCAGTGACTGAGCCTCCGTACAGTTAGTGATGGCAGACCTGCCTTGGTATACAGGGTACAGTGATGCGTAAGTGCTTTACAATTTGTCAAAAATCTCAGTGCGCTGTGATACGCAGCATCTAACTTGTTCAGGCAATGGGCAGCAGGTGCATTCATATAGATCAGATCACCAGAGTCCAGCACAGGTCAAAAGGTCACAGAGCCTTTTCCTGGCCTCAAGAGAGAAACAGGACTTGTTCCTGTAGAAGAAACCTAGCCTAACCCTCAGCTTTTTAAGCTTCATTGACATGAAGTTTAAAAGAGAGACAATCATCAAGCCAGATACCAAGGTATTTGTAACAGGTAACCACTTTGAGTACTTGTCCTTGCATAGTAACAATATCCAAAGCAGTGTCTGTAGTCTTTTTAGCTTTAGAAAAGAGCATTACCTTGGTTTTCTCAACATTTAAAAGAAGCTTTAGTTCAGAGAGCTGAGTCTGAATAATGTTAAAAACAGCCTGTAATGTAACACCAGCCTCCTGAATGGAGGGACCTGCACAGTACATCACGGTATCATCCGCATAGAAATGTAAAGTAGCTTCATCCACATTTTCACCTAAACTGTTGATATGGAGAATAAAAGTGGACCTGAAACAGAACCTTGAGGAACACCATTAGCAATGTTTAACCACTCAGAAGACAGCCCATCAAAGTGAACACATTGGGACCTTTCAGAGAGGTAGTTCACAAACCACCCACTGCATGGCTGGATATGCCGATACTGAGTAGCCTCTGCTTTAAGATGCGATGATCGACGGTGTCAAACGCTTTGGATAGGTCAATAAATAGAGCTGCACAACTCTGCTTATTATCTAAAATACTCTCCACATCATTCACCACTTTCATTGTGGCAGTGATGGTGCTGTGTTGCTTTCTGAAACCTGACTGATGTTTAGACAGGATGTCATTGTTACATAAAAACACCTTTACCTGTTCACTCACTAGGCGTTCAAGAACCTTCGCCAGACCTGACAACTTAGAGATTGGCCTATAGTTATTTAATAAGGTGGCCTCCCCTCCTTTTAGCAAAGGCAGGACATACGCTGACTTCCATACTTTTGGAATTGTGTTAGTGCTGAGGGAGAGGTTAAAAAGAGTAGTGAGAGGTGGAGCAATAAAATCTGCAGCTATCTTTAAAAAGAAAGGTTCTACGTTGTCCGGGCCGGCCGGTTTCTTAGGATCTAGCTTAGATAAGGCTTCACGAACAACATCAACAGTAAAAGGAGTAAAACTGAAAGGGTTTTCCAGACCACATTGTTCAGAGTCACGGATTGGGGTGTTCACAGCAGCAGAGTTAGAAACAGAATCAAACAGAGAACCACAGGACACAAAATGCTCATTAAAACAATTTAACATGGTGGCCCTGTCCGATATAGAGCCAGATGCTGGGAAGGCACGGAGGTAGCTCATTACGGATATCGCCGGTGGATATCGATTTTATGGCTTTCCAGAATTTTCTAGGATTATTTAGGTTCTTTGTGGTAACTGACAAATAGTACTTAGATTTAGCACTTTTGATTTGTGAAGTGAAGCTATTCCTTAGCTGCCTGAAACGCAGCCACTCTACCTCTGAGCCTGATCTCCTAGCCTTTGCCCAGGCCTTGTTTCTCTCATGAAGGAGACTGGACAGATTAGCAGAAAACCAAGGATTGTTTCGTCCCTTTCACTCTAAATGTAGGCAGGGGTGCATGTCTATCTATGATCTCCATAACACCAAGATAAAAATAAGACCATGCGGTTTCTACATCAGCACACAGATCGATTTTACCCCAATCAAACCCAAACAGATCATGCACAAAACCCTGCTCCACAAAATGTTTTGTGTCTCTCTTGATAATAATACGAGGTTTAACCTTTTGGACCTTAGTGTCCCTAATTGTGGCTACAGCACAGTGGTCACTCAGATCATTCTCAAATACTCCCACAGATGAGTATTTATGGGGAACATTAGTTAAAATGAGATCAATTAGGGAGGATTTATTAGGGGACTTAATGTTAGGGCGAGTAGGACTGTCAACAATCTGAGTAACATTTAAAGAGATACAAAGGTTTTTAAAATCCTCTGACACTGCAGTTAACCAGTCCCAGTTCAAATCTCCAAGTAGCACTATTTCCTTGTAGTCTAGTTGAGATAAAAGATTTGCTAGTGAAGACAAGGAGTCTTTGACAGCTGAGGGGGGTCTGTAACAGCCCACCACCATGACCTGTTGACCCTTTGCCACTTCTATATTTAAGGCTAAAAATTCAAATTGCTTACTGATCGATTTGGAAACTAATGTGGTTACACTGAACTTATTCTTAACATAAATGGCAACGCCACCACCTTTATTAGGCCGGTCGGTACGATACACATTAAAACCATTTAAGGCAATGTCAGAGGCCAAAATAGATTTGTTTAGCCATGTTTCTGATAAAACAATGATGATATATGTTATCTATCAAAGCCCAGTTAGATGAACATTCATTGCACACTTTGTGTGTTTGTGTGGATATGCAGCACATTAACATTTCAATAGCACTTACTGACTGAATGGAAATGACAATAAATGAAAATGTAAAACGAAAAAAGCGATCATGAAAATGTTTCCAATAAATGAATAAAATGATTTTAACCCACTTAGTTGTTCAGATATTTCACATATTTGTAACTAAATGAAACATGGTATAAACTGAGGAGTGAGTCCCGTGAGGTTCATGTGTTTTCTTCACTCCGCTGGGAAACTGCTCTCACGAAGCATCAGATCAGTGCATGCACTGCCTCGTCCAATCATTGAGCGATACACAGTAAGGGGGCGGGGCGAGTGTCTGAGGATTTCATCGGAGGATGGACTGGTGGTTCCTCGATTATCGCTCCTCCATTATCGCTCCTCGCTCCTCCGGCAGACATAAGAGCCATGGACGCTACTCAAGATGGCGCAGACAAATCAACCTCCGGTGAGACCGAGACCGAGGAGCGAGGAAATGAAAATAGTCGACCTGAGACAGGGCCCATGTGAGGCTCGAGGAGCGGATAGTGAGAGCTGGATTACTGCTGTCGTTTCCTGGTTGCTGCGTGGGGTCTGCGAGACAGCGAGACACCATGGGGCTCAGCCTGAGCTCCACGGTGTCTCGTTGGCATGGCACTTGGTCTATATCCAGCATCCAGGGAAACACAGCGGGAAATCCACCTCACACTGTCCGCTCCGGGAGCCTCGCGGGGCGGACTCCTGAGCTGCTGGGAGTCCGCTCCGGGAGCCTCGCGGGGCGGACTCCTGAGCTGCTGGGAGTCCGCTCCGGGAGCCTCGCGGGGCGGACTCCCAGCAGCTCAGGAGTCCGCCCCGCGAGGCTCCCGGAGCGGACTCCTGAGCTGCTGGGAGTCCGCTCCGGGAGCTCCGGCGGA